>NW_016108195.1:32185-40395 GCF_001604975.1 Cebus imitator | reverse complement strand
GGGGAGGAAGGCAGCAAATCACACTGCCACGTGTGTACCTATGCAACAATCTTGCATGTTCTTCACATGTACCCCAAAACCTAAAATGCAATAAAATAAAATAATAATAATAATAATGAGCATTTTAAAATGTATTTTTGGCCACTTGAATTGCTTTTTTAAAGAATATCTAATTAGATATTTCCCCCAATTTTAAACTCAGATTATTTTTTCACTGTCAAGTGGTTTGAATTTTTTGTATATTTTGAATATTACTCCCTTATTAGATGAATAGCTTGACAATATTTTCTCCTATTCTACAGGTTTTCTCTTCACTCAGTTGTCAGTTACTTGCTAGTCAGAAGCTCTTTAGCTTAATGTAGTACCATGTGTCTATTGTTTGTTTTCTGCCTCTGCTTATGTCTTTTCCATAAAAATTCTTGTGCGGACTAATGCTCTGAAGTATGTTCCTTATGTTTACTTCTAGTAGTTTGATAGTTTGGGGCCTTCCATTTCAGTCTTCAGTAGCGTCTGAGTTTATTTTGTTGCATGGTATTAGATAGAAACCTAGTATCATTATTCTCCATATGGATAGTTTTCCCAGTACCATTGCTGTGAAGAGGGTGTCCTTTCCCCAGTTTATGTTCCTGGCACCTTAGTCCAAAATCAGTTGGCTATAAATAGGTGTATTTATTTCTGGGTGATGTGTCCTATGACCTTTACCCCAAACATCATTACTTATTAAAATGCAATTTAAATTAGCATAAAACATTTGCAGCTTAGGGAAAGGCTTGTGGTATTAGAATCTTTATTTATAGGATTCATTATTTTGTGTGTGTGTTTTTGTTTTTTTGAAATATGGTCCGTTTTTGTTTTTTTGTTTGTTTGTTTGTTTGTTGTTGTTGTTGTTTGAGATATGGTCTATTTCTGTCATCCAGGCAGAAAATCAGTGGTGTAGTCATAATTCACTGTAGCCCTGAACTTGGAGTTCAAGCTGTCCTTTTGCCTTAGTCTCTCAACTAGCTGGTTCTACAGGTATGAGCCACCATGCCTGGTTAATTTAAAAAAAATTTTTTTTGTAGAGATGGAGGTCTTACTATGTTGTTCTGTCTATTCTCAAATTTCTGGCCTCAAGTGATCTTTCTAAAGTGCTTGGATTTCAGGCCTGAGCCACCAGGCCTTGCAGAGTATTATAGTATTTTCAAAATCTTATTCTGAGAGCCATTTATTGACTTTGGCCTAAATAACTCAATATAATATCTCTGAAACTATTTTTTTGACAAATTTTCGGGAATGATGATGAGAAAATAGGGTTTGCAACTTTGTAGTAACAGGTAACTTAGAGCTATTTAAGGAGGAACAAAAATAAATTATCAGAAAAATAAGATAAAGTGAAAAAATTCTGTGGCAAACATGATAATAGTCAAAAATATATTTTTATGACTCACTGTGGCTTTAACTTTGTTCTGGAATTTCTGAGTAATTTAAGGGTTAACATTTGAAAAATCTGCATTATAGATAACATTTTATTGCAAATAAATTTACCTCAAATATTATTAGTTTTGTATGAGATTATTCTTAGCCTACTTTATTTCAAGCTATATTATTTTATTTATTTAGTTTGATGATCTTACAGTGGAGCTGGAAGCTATATCTTCAAAATGTGTCTATTTGGCTAAAAACAATCAAGTTATTCAACAGGAGTTCTCATCTTTGAAAAAAGTACAACAGGAATGTGAAAAAATTGAGAAGGATAAAAAGATGTTGGAAGAAGAAATACCAAATCTTACGACACATGGAAAAAAATATGGTAGAACTTCAAGTACAAGAATATAAATTGGAACTAGAAGAAAGGGTAATGCAGGCAATAGGAACATTAGAAGAAATCTATTTACAGGTTAGTTTTTAAAATCAGGCAAGTTTATTTATAATGTGCTTTCATTTATTTCACTCAAAATTGTATTTTGGTATGTATATGTTGTGTTTCCTCTGCCTCTCTTAGAGTTCTAGATAAAAGGTGGCATCTGTTTTTTCTTTTAAATATTTAAATTTTCATTATTATGGTAACAAAATAGATCTTTTAGAGTAATGATCATAACTATGGAGCATTTGATTATTAAGATCTATTGACAGATTATTAGGAAAAGAGAAAATTGTGATTTAAAAATTATGTAATACTTTTGAATTGATCATAAGCTGCATTGTTCAATTTTTAAAATTATAAATGGATTCTGTCACTTTTAAATGATCAAATTACATTAATGCTAACAGAATGATTTCAGACTTTTATAAGTCAGACAATTCTGAATTCAGTTATTAGTTTCATTGATATTGCTGATAAATATTTTAAACTTCAGCTTCTTTTTAAACACATTTAAAATTGCTCTTTGAATCACTGACTCAAAATCAAAGGCAACATCTATATGATAATTAGGTTATAATCGTTTTAGAAGTACATTCTTTTCATTTGTTTTAGAAACAAAAAAATATGAAAAGCAATTAGAGTATTTAAAGAAGGGTAATACGGCTTCACTAAATTAGCTGAAACTCACACTTAAAGATATGGAATGTAAATTCTCCAAAATGAAAACTGCTTATGAAGAGATTAGAACACAATTAGAAGAATATAAGGAAATCTTTACATAACATTGTATAATTAAGGATGTAAGACAAAACATACACAAATAGAAAATGAATTAAGCTCATTAATTTGTTTTGAAAGCATAATTTTTAGTGAGATGGCTTTAGGAGATTAGTAGGAAGTGAATCCTGACTTGATAAATTAATTTTGGGGAAAATAATGTCAGTAAATAAACTTACTATGTTAGTCAAGGACAGTCTCTCTCTCTCACAGCATCTCTCTGTCTCTCTCTCTCTATCTTTATGCTTTTATATGAATTTTTGTTCCCTAAAAAGTCTTATGTAGTTAACCCAATCTGTTAGTTTTTTACTAAGTATTGTTGAAGCTTTATATAATAAAATGATCTTATTACAAAAATGCTTGTCAGAATTTCCCTACATAGAAATATTAATGAGTTTAATTTATTTTTGGTGGATCACAACTTAAACCCAAAGTGTCAGGAGCTACTCTGGGTACATCCTGGCACTGAGGCACAGAACTGTCCTTGATTGTGATCTTTAGTATTACCACTAGAGGATGCCTCCAGACAGACTACTTTTTCAGACTACAGAAAGGCATCTTTGAGAAATAGGGAATAATTATCACAGGAATGAAAAAGTGTAATTCACAAAGTGGTTAAAAAATAACACCTTATTCACCTTGAAGGAGTTGTGGGAAAGGCAGAAACAACAAGCCCTACCTCCAGTGCCTTGGTCACAGTGTTAGGGGCTGATTGCCTTCAGAGATGCTTTAGTTCTTTTTGATGACCAACCCAGCCATCTAGTTCTACCCTAGGAATTGCTAGTCTGAATTATTCCTCAGTGCCAAATGCTTGATTGTTCTTAGCTAGTGGCTAAAAGGTACAAGTGTGAAACCTGAAACTGATTTTCTAAACACAAGTATTTCTAGCTTTTTGGGGAGTTCATTTTAAGTATTTCTAGCTTTTTGGGGAGTTCATTTTAGTTTTCTTAATTGTGTATTATTTAAGGAGTACAACATGATGTTTTGATATAATGATTTACAGTGAAGTGGTTCTTACATTCAAGCAAATCAACATATTCATTTCCCCACATAGTTACACTTTAAATACAAGTATTTCTAATGGAATCTTCAGACTCTTACAAGTAAAGTCATTTTAGAAGGCAGCAAGTGTTACCTGCTGAGCCACACATCACTGATAGTTAATTCTCTTTCCTCTCTACTGTGTTTGAATTGCTTGTTTGGTAGAAATCACCTTAGAAGCACTTGAATTCTTTAGAACAATTTCAAAATTATAACTGTTTACAACAGGTATGTGTTAAGGACAAGCGGCCCCAGAAAACCCCCTCCATGCAGCAGCTGACAGCCCCATCTGATTGCTCTGCAGCTACATTCCTAAATTCTTATCTAGGCACCACAGCAAGACTCCCAGACATGCCATGATTGAGCAGAGCCTGATTACAGCTGGCTGGGCAGCATAGGAGAGGTCATGGGAAACAAACTTTTGTTACACTTACTTGTAAATTTCTGTTTTACACATACCTGTAAAATCCTGTTTTTTTTAAATTGCTGCCATGAAAGTCACAGGATGATGTATTGTGAGTCTGTCACAGGCCGACAAACTATCTTTGTGCTTGTTACAAGCTGATAAATTATCTCAGTCCTGAAACTTCACTTATGCCTCTCTCACCCATATAAACCCATAGTTTTGTAAGCTGGGGGCTGCCTCCTCTGATTGTTATGGAGCAACCTTGCAGGTTAGTAAAACTTGCTGACCTAACTTTGGGTCTACTCATCCTTTCTCCCAACTGACTTTACATTTTGGTGCCAAAACACAGGAAGGGGTAGGCTCTGGCCAGGCATCCTTAAGGGGACTCTCTCTCTTTCTCTTTCTCCCTCCCTCTCCTATCACCTCTCTCCCAGCCAACACATTGACAATGAATTTATGGCTAAGTCCTCAAAAGCAATTGCAAGAAAAAAAAAAATTGACAAGTATGATTTAATTAAAGAGCTTCTGCATAGCATGAGAAACTTTCAAGGTATTGAACAGACAGCCTACAGAATGGAAGAAAATATTCACAAACTATACATACAGCCACGTATGATTTAATTAAAGAGCTTCTGCATGGCATGAGAAACTTTCAAGGTATTGAACAGACAGCCTACAGAATGGAAGAAAATATTCACAAACTATACATACAGCCAAGGCCTATTATCCAGAATCCGTAAGGGACCTAGACAAATCAACAAGCAAAAAGTAAATAACCCCATTAAAAAATGGGCAAAGGATATGAACAGACACTTTTCAAAAGAACACATATTTGGCCACCAAACATGTTAACAAATGCATACTGTTGCTAATCATCAGAGAAATGCAAAAGAAACATCAATGAGGTACCATCTCACACCAGTTAGAATGACTTCTGTTAAAACGTAAAAACAAAGCAGTTGTTGGGGAGGCTGTGGACAAAAGGAACATTTACACACCATTGGTGGCAATGTAAACTCAGCTGCTGTGGAGTACAGTTTTGAAATTAAGGACTAAGAGTGACCATTGGATGCAGCAAGCCCATTAGTATACTAGGTATATACCTAAAGGAAAATAAATCATTGTTAACAGGCCGGGCGTGGTGTCTCACGCCTGTAATCCAAGCACTTTGGAGGCCAATGCGGGCAGATCACCTGAGGTCAGGAGTTCAAGACCAGCCTGACCAACATGGTGAAACCCTGTCTTAAAAAAAATTCATTGTAACAAAAAGATGTATGCATATGTATGTTCATTACAGGACTATTCACAATAGCAAAGACATGGAGTCAACGCAGGTACATCCAAGGTAAATTGAAAATCCAAGGTAGTTTGGAAAATGCCATAGACCATGGGAAACTAAGCTGCTGTGAAAACAACAAAATCATGTCTTTTGCTGCAGCATGGATATGGCTGCAATCCATTGTGCTAAGCAAACTAACACAGAAACAGAAAACCAAATATCTCTTGTTCTTACTCATGTAGGAGCTACACATTGGGTGCACATTGTCATAAATATGGGCATATTTATGGAATGTGAATATTCCACTGGAAAATAACAGGGAGGGGCGGAGTGGGGCAAGGTTGAAAACTCCTTATTGGGTCCTATGATTACTAGCTAGGCAATGGGTTCAATTTTACTTCAAACCTCAGCATCCCTCAGTATATCTTTGGAAAAAACCTACACAGGTATCAGCTTAATTTAGAATGCAAACCAGGAAAAAAAAAAGTTTACTGCAAGTGGAGAATAGAACTTTCCTTTTAAGGAAAACTTTACTGAAGTAAAAAATAGATTAAACTTTTATAAAGGGCAAAGTTTTGCTAAGAATTTCAAAACAGTGTACTTATAAATTTAATTGTTTAACCTTAGTACTAATAAAACACCACCTTTCTGAAGTTATATATATGCAATAGACCAATATTAATTGTATTTTTATCGGATTAATCTAGACAGCATTACACAGATACATCCTCTATTATCTAAACTTAAAATAAGTAGAAATTGTATTTTATGTGATTATTTTTCTATTTAAGCAACTTCAAGTTGTGTGTACTTACTAAAAATACTAAAAGCCACATTTTGTAAGTGCTGCATTATCCTCATGATAATGTCTCTTGTTTAAGTTAAGCATTCTTATTTTAGATGGAGTTGGACTGTGTAGATGAAATAATTAGAGAAACAAGGAAAAGTATGTTGTTAAAATGTATGAATTAAATTGAGGTTTATTTTAGAAATAAACCGTAAATAGCAGATAGCATTTCTTTTCATTGTTGGGTTAGTAGATTCTACTACTTTTTTCTTAACACACATCTAATGTGTGTATTTTTTCTTACATCTAATGAAAGATGTGAAAACAAAAGCTTTCACAATAAAGAGTGTACTTATGCACCATTAATTCATCAAGTTCCATAGCTTAAAAAATCCCAAGAAGTCATCATCAAGTTCTCAGGGTTTTGGTAGAGATTGAAGGCCAGCAGACCTCAGACTCATTTAGAAATACTTAGCTAAGCAATAACCGATCATCAGCAGTCACTTCACAGGTGACATTTTAAATCATCTGTCATTTACTTTGTCATTGGTTTGCTTTAGTTTCAGAAAAAGTTCCAAATTTTTCATTATGGAATAAAAACACGCAGGTCAATGTGATTCTTGTCCAGTTATTCAGCCTTGTCTCTCACCACTTACTGCACTCTGCCCTTTGCTCTAGCCCCAAAGTGGGCAGAGTAGAACTCCACGGGGCTCTTCCTCACCTCAGGGTCTTTGCCTTGGCCTCTTCCCTCTGTCTGGCAAGGTTTTCCTTGTCCTTCAGGTATCAATCTGCATATCTCCTCCACCAGGAAGCCTACGATATTGACACAAAACAGATAGATGTCTCTTCTGTGTGTTCAATTGTGCCCTGTTATAGTCCTGTCATAGTGTCTATGACTCTATATGGACATTGGCTGCTTGTCTGGTTTTTTTGGTTATAGCATATTTGTTATGTTTGATTGTTGAGAGGTAGACCATACCATATTCATCTTGTAATTCCAGTGCTGGTTCTAGTACCTTAAAATACGACTATTGAGTATATGAATGTAGAATGGAAAAAGCTCTGATATTTAACCACAGTTATAATTAATGCCTTGTGTAAATACGAGCACATTCTATTTAATATTAATTTTGTATTGTAACAGTACATACATATTTCCCATTCTTATTAACTCTGATAAAGTTCTCAACTTCTTAGTTTTTAAACTTACTGTTAACAGAAATGTTTTAGGTAAAGAACATAATTCTTTTTCTTTACAGCTGTTGGTGTGTTGGACATTTGCTCCCATCTACCTTCTCTAGGATCCACTGATGAGCCACATCTAATGAAGAGAATATCTAAACCAAAAATTTTGAGGAAAAAGTTTATGATTTAAAAGATTATCAAACTTTATTACTGGGCTATTTACACGATGTTTTGTTTCTGTTAAAATATATAACATAATCTTTACTAAAGTAGAATATTTTTGTATCATATGTATGATGAAAATTTATTTGGTCTTTTAAATGATGTTTTTTAGACTCTTTAAGTTTTAAGTGGACCTTGTAAAAGAAAACTAGTGTTACTGAATTTGACATACTCAAATTGCCCAAGAGCCAACTGTTTAAAGAGCCAAACAAGCATATCATCATTGGTAGTTTAGTAGAAGTCACTGATGGCTTATTTGCAATTTGCATTTTATTGTTATTATTGTATGCAATAGGAGACTTCAGGAGTAGCTACCCAGTTTTTCATGTGAATATTACTATTTCCTTTATTCAATTTAATTAATTAATTAATGTATGAGGTAGAGTTTTGCTCCTCACCCACGATGGAGAACAATGATGCAGTCTTAGCTCACTGCAACCTCTGCCTCCTGGGTTCAAGTGACTCTGCTGCCTCAGCTCTCTGAGTAGCTGGGATTACAGTTGCCTGCCACCACACCCAGCTAATTTTTGGTAGAGATGGGGTTTCACCATGTTGGTCAGGCTGGTCTTGATCTCCTGACCTCAGGTGATCTACCTGCCTTGGCCTCGCAAAGTGCTGGGATTACAGGTGTGAGCCACTGCATCTGACCACTAATGTTACTATTTCCTTT
>NW_016108195.1:23788-31321 GCF_001604975.1 Cebus imitator | reverse complement strand
GGACCATGGTTAGTGATGACCTGGTTCACAGCACCTGGCCAGTTGGAACCTGATCAGCAGGTCAATGGCGGCCTCCTCAGTGAAGGCCTCATCAGGAGGACCTGGAGACCTAGTCATTGGAAGCCTGAGCAGTGGGGACCTAGAGACCTAGTCATTGGAGGCCTGAGCAGTGGGGACCTGGTCAGTGGCAGCCCTGTTAGTGAAGCTTGATTGGGTGGAACATAAACAATGAAAAACTGTTTGGTGGGGTATATACAGTATACTTGGGGCCTGGTCAGTGTGGAACCTTAATGGCTTGGGGTGTGGTCAGCTGGGGATGGATTCATGGAGAATTGTTCAGTGGGGGTGGGGTGGGTGGCAACATGGTAAATTGTTACCATGGGAGATCTTACCAGTGGGAGGTCTGGTCAGTGGGATATTAATCAGTGAGGTTTTGTCTGTGGAGCCTCTTAAGTGGGAGCCTACTTAGCCAGGGTCAGTGGGCACTTGATCAGTAGGACCTGGTCATGTGGGCTTGGTCGGGGGCCTGGTCAGTAGAAACCTGGCCAGCTGGCCGCTCAGGCAGGGAGTTTGTCTGTGCAGCCTTTTTGCCTCCATCTGTAGGAAAGGTGATGCGGGGAACCCTGGAGGGTTGCAGGGAAGAGGACGTAGGAAGATGTGGTGATCTGCACTGCTGGGCAGATCTAGGATTTTACAAACAATCTGGGTTTCACCTAGAGAGGATGACAGCCCTCTTTGCCCTGCCGGGTGCCCCTTCTCTGTCTGCATCCCTTGGACCATTCTGGGTGGGGAGGGCAGAGATTTGGGAGCACCTCTGGAGGCTTGAATGCTGACCCTGGGCCCTGGTGGTAACAGTGAGGACGTAGGTGTATCCATGTGTGGAGGAGCTAGGCCTGGTCAGAGAGGAGGGACAAACACATGCATACACAGACACACTGTATGCACACATGTCAGTTCAGGAGGTAGAGGACACTGACTCTGGGCCCTGTTGACCCAAGCAGGTTCCTGTTGTGATGGGTTGTGTCACCCACGATGTCATCCTTGTTGAGCCCCCATTGTCTGTGTTAAGGAGCAGTTAGAGACACACAGCAGTGTCTGTCAGTGGGTCTGCCTGCAGGACTGTTTTCTACATGAGAGGTACATCTCAGCACAGCTGACTGATCAGACTCAAGTTAGTGGAACCTGCTATCTTGTCCTCCTGGCTTGGGAACTGTTGCTACCAGGTGGGTGGTTTTGGGCTCTGGGCAGCTACTGAGGGTAATCCCTGAGCACTCACCGGGTGCTTGTTCTGGCTGACAGTCATTCATTCTTACAGCAGTTTCCTTCTGCATCTCCTCAAATCATCCCCAGAACTATGCAGGACAACTCCATCAGGGCTCTGACACCAGGCTTTGTCCAACTCCATGGTAATCAAGACGAAGGTCCAGAGACAAACCCCCAGCATGGTGCCTGCATCTGACCACCCTTGGTGAGTGGTGACCAGCACAACATGGAAGAAGCCAGGGAAGCATGCAGCCAGCTGCCCTGCAGCCCCAGAGACTTCTGGGCCTTGGAAAGTCATTCTCAAAGAGGAAACTGGTCACTTTGAGGTCCCTGAATGGAAGGGTGAACATAGCATCCTTACAACCCTGGCAGCCAGCAGCAGGCCATATATCTTCCCACCCAACCTGTAGGACAGAAGTTCCCTCCTAGGGCACAAGTCCTGTACCTAAAGGGTGCTGGCCCAGTTGGGCTTCATACTGAGCCCTGGGAAAGGAGGGGAACCATTGCAAGCTCCCCAAGCAGCAGCCAGGATTACCACACATGGGATTCAGCCTTCTGTGGCCCTGGCCAGACTTTTTGCCCCAAGAGAGAACAAGCTCACTCAAAGTGGCGTGTTGGTACCCAGGGTCTTTGCATGCCAGGCAAGGCGAAGCTGGCTAAAAGAGCAATCATCCACCTCTGCAAGGGTATGCCAGGAGCAAGTGGGCCAGCCACCAACCTCACCTACTCAAGGAGGCAGGGATGGTTAGGTTCCCACAGCCTGAGTGGCTGCCACCTGACAGCTTATGGAGTGGAGACCTGAGAAAAAGCAGACGGTACTGGGCTCTACATCTAGGGTAGAATGACAGATTTACCTTGACTGGCAGCGAGTGAGGTTGGTGGCTGGTCCACTGGTTCCTGGCACATCCTTGCAGAGGTGACTGGTTGCTCTTTGACCCAGCTTGGCCATGCCCAGTGTGCACAGACCTTAGTACAACAACTGTGCCACAAATGGAGTCACATGGAGGAAATGGGCAGTAAGGTCAGGAGCAGGGTGTGTGCTGCCTTTGTGGTTCCAGTCCATGCACCAGGGATCGTATGGCACCAAGGGCTTCTTGGGTGCCAAGAGGCAGGTCACAGGCCGTCTTGAGGAGGACTTTATGTTCAAGTGCAGGAAGGACCCAATCTGGTGGATGAACCACATGGCCAGTTTCTGCATGTGGGCACAGTGCCACATCTTCCACCACTTTATGATGTGTCTCATCAGCACTGAAGAGACAGCCTGGAGACAGGGCAAGAGGAAGGCTGACAAGGATGAGATGGTGAGTTCCAGCTTCTTTTTGACCCTGAGCTCACCCCCAGGTAGTAGTTCTCATCCTTTAGGAGTGAGAGAGCAAGATTGATGGCCTTGAGTGCTTCACCAAGAAGGTGGACAACAGGGCACTCAGCTCAACTTCATAGCCAATGAGTTGGTGACAGGCTTTAAGATTGTGACAGGCTTTAAGAAGGAGCATCAGAAAGTAGCCAGTTATTCTTCAGCCTCAGCCAGGTCTTGGAGCTGGAACAGGTTCCCACTTCACCAGAGATGCCTGCAACACCATCAGAGAGCTCTTTGCCAGTCACCCAAGGCAGGGCCTGCACCCACTCATGGACGTGTTAGTGCTGCTCAGGGCCACCAGACCAACATCCTGGACATCATCCACATACACAAGGAAGCTCTTACCAATGACACGGTGAGCAGGCAACATGTGGCAGAAAGGAAGACAGAGGTGCAGAGGCTGATGACATGAGGATCACAGGAACAGGATTTCTTTGGCCACTTTGATTGAAATTCAACACTTCCATCCAATTTGAGTGAGAGACTTAAAGTCACAGATGCAGCATTTCTTGCAACAAGAGATACTGTTTGTTAAAAAAGTCACCTAGGAATTGATAGTGTTGACTGAGTAGATATTTGATTGTGGACTTTTTCTAGTTTAAGGACACCTTCTACAGCAGAATAATAACACTATCAAAGAGCTAGTGCCAGCTATCAGTGGTAGTACAAGGATGGTTTTGTGCTCAGCGGAAACCAAGCTGAATATAGAATTGTGTAGGAAACAGTTAATATGGTGATAGAATAGAAACACTACCAGACTAACTAAATCATACTATGAATGCCTACACGACCATTGTAATACTGGAAGAAGAAGAATACCATTTGTTTTATTGCATTTTGAAGTATAAATATTTTAGTGAATATGCTTTAGACCTCAAACCCTGTAAATAGACTCAAAGAAGCTGGCTGGATAAAGCCTGCTGTGAATGTCTTTATACTGAAAGATTAATGCTATGATTCAAATGTGTCCCCACCAAATCTCATGTTGAATTATATTTCCTAATGTTGAAGGTGGAACCTGATGTGAGGTGATTGAATCTTAAAGGCAAATTTCTCATGAATAGTTTAGCACCATCCTCTTACTACTATCCTTACAATCCTGAGTGACTTTGCATGAGATCTGGTCATTGAAAACTTTGTCACCTTCCTACTCCATGTTTTCCTATTGCCCTGTGAGACAACTCTTTCTTAGCCATGCACGATGACTGAAAGATTTCTGAGGCCTCCTAGAAGCAGAAGCCACCGTGCTTTCTGTCCACCCTGCAGAACCATGAGCCAATTAAACCCCTTTTTCAAAATAACTCATACAGACAATGGCAAATGAGGATTGCAGCATTGGTATAAAGTTACCTGAAAATATGCAAGCAGCTTTGGAACTAGGGAATGGGCAGAGGTTGGGAGAGTTTGGAGGGCTCAAAAGAAGACAGATAGGTGAGAACATTTTTGGACGGTCTTAGGGACTGCCTAAATGGTTGTGACAAAAATGCTGACAGAAACGTGGACAGTGAAGGCCAGGTGGAGGAGGCCTCAGATAGAAATAAGACACATTCTGTAAAATGTCTTCCTTTTGGATATGGAAAGCTTACACAATGTCTGTACCATCATTGTGCAGTAGAAGCAGTGACCTTTTTATTTCAGAGGCTCATAGGCAAAAGACACTGTAGATGTCACTCAGCTGAGACTTTGGACTTTGTAACTTTGGGTTAATGCTGAAATGAATTAAGACTTTGGGAGACTGCTGGCAAGCCATGACTGTATTTTGCAGTGTGAGAAGGACATGAGATTTGTGGGGCCAGGGACAGAATAATATGATTTGTCTCTATGTCTCTATGAAAATTATGTGGAATTACACTCCCTAATGTTAGAGGCGGGACTAGGTGAAAAAAGATACAATGATAAAGGGGTAGGAGTAAATTCTTCACAGATGGTAAAGCACCATCTACTGATATTATTTTCCTGAAAGTGACTAGGTTCTCATGAGCTCTGCTTGTTTAAAAGCATGTGGAGCCTCCTTCCCTGCTCTGTCTTACTCCTACTCCTGCCGTAGGAGTCATCTCATTGGCCCTTGGCCTTGTTGTATAATTAGGAGGCTCTTTGACTCCTCCCAGAAATAAAAGACACTATGCTTCCCTCACAGCCAATTAAACCTCTTTTATTTACGATAATACAGTAAATTGGAACTGCAGAGAGGAGCTTTGAAATGCCTTCAAGCCCTTTTTCCCTTTGTCTTGGCTATTAGCACTAGGCTTCCTTATATGCAAATTTCTGAAGTCTCCTTGAATTTTTCCCCTTAAATGGGGTTTTCTGTTATTGCTACATAGCCAAGCTGCTATAGAGATACATGAAAATGTAGAAGCAGGTTCAGAAGTGGGCAGCAAACAAAGATTGGAAGGGTTTGGATGGATTGGGAACTGACTGAAAGGTAAAGGCCTGGTGGGGTTGATTTAATCATGGATCTGAGCGTGGTGGGGGTGGAAGGAAAACAGGAGGGTAGGGTGTCAGGGGGAGTAGGTTGGCAGTCAGGTGGTGACAGGGTGGGGGATAGCAGGAGGGGGGATTGGCCTGCTACAGAGGCAGAGCCTCATGGAAAACATCTGCTAGGGTAGGTGGGGAGAGGTAAAAGGTCGGGGTGGTGTTCAGAGTTTGCAGGACTAAGGTGGTGGGTTCGGGGTTTATTTGGAGAGAGGGGTATTGTACATTTTCAGCATGTGGGGGTGGAGGGGGAGATATTTTACCAATGGTTAAGTGCCATCTCCTTGATGCTGCCCTAGTGATACTGAGTTCTCATGAGATGTGTTTTTGTTTTGTTAAGTGTGTGGCATCACTTTCCTCTCTCTCTCTCTTGCTCTTGCTTTGGCCATATGTCACATTTCTTTGCTCCTTGGTTTTCTGGTATGATTGGGAGGCTTCCTGAGTCCTACCAGTGGCAGAGCCCACTCTGCCTCCTTTATAACCTGCAGAAACATGAGGCAGTTCAACCTCTTTTCTTTATAATCATACAGAAAATTGGTACTGTGGAATAGAGCTCTGAAATGCCTTCAAGGCCCCCATTTTATTGTCTTGGCTATTGGCATTCCAGTTTTGTTTTAACGCATATATTTTAAACTTTCTTGAATTTTCATTCAGAAAATGAACTTTTCTTCTTTTACTACATTGACTGCCTTTGACAAATGTACCTGAAAATGTAGAAGCAGGTTCAGAAGTGGGTAGCAGACAGAGGTTGGAGAGATTGGAGGGCTTAGAAGAAAGGAAGATGGAAGAGAGTTTCAACCATTGTAGAGACTTGTTAACTGCTTGTGATCAAAAGGCTGACAAAGAATGAACAATGAAAGCCGGGCTGAGGCGGTCTCAGATGGAAATCAGGAACTTACTGGGAACAGGAGCCAAGATTACTTTTGTTTTGCCTTAGCAAAGAAAGTGTCAGCATATTTGGCCTCATCCTGGTGATCTGTGAGACTCTGAACTTGAGGGTGATGATTTAGGGTATATCTGGTGGATTGAACTTCTAAGCAGCAAAGTTGAAAGGTATCCTGTCTTGTGTGTGACCATAGTGATGACCACAAGTTGGAACTTATACTTAAATGAGAAACCAAGCTTAAAAGTTTGGAGAACTTGCAGCCTGGCCAAGTGGTCAAAAAAAAAAAAAAGGCTGATTTTTCAGGGGGGAAATTCAGTTCTTTGGAGATTTGCATAAAAAGAGTCCAGTGCTAATAGCCAAGACAATGGGGAAAAGGCCTTGAAGGCATTTCAGAGATGTTTGCAGCAGCCCTTGCAGTCACAGACCCTGGGGCCTGTGAGAGAAAAATGGTTTCCTTGGCCAGGACCCATGGTCCCGCTGCCAGGTGCAGCCTCAGGGCACAGCTGCATCCTGCAGCTCCAGGTCCAGCTGCAGCCATGACTGAAAGATGCACAGGTACAGCTTGGATCACTGCTTTGGAGGATGCACACTGTAAATCTTGGTGACTTCCATATAGTGTTAAGCTGGCGGGTGTGTAGAGCAAGAGATCAGAGGCTTGGAAGCCTCCATCTAGAATAAAGAGTACACAGAAAAACCTAGGCATCCAGGCAGAAGCCTTTCCAAGAGGCAGAGCCTCATGGGAAACCTCAAGTAAAGCAGTGCTAAAGGAAAATACAATTGGAGCCCCCATGCAGGGAGGCACCATCCTTTAGACCCCAGTTTTATAGAGCCACCAGCAGCGTGGCCTGGGTGGAAAAGCTACTGGAACTCAACACCAGCACAGCCCATGAGGGCAGCTGTCAGGGAGAAGCTGTGCAGGTACAGAGCTGCCCAAGGCCTTGGGAGCCTAGGCATCACAGCTGTGTGCTGTGGATGTGGGATGTAGATTCACAGTGTTGCAGAATTTTAGAGACTGGAGAGACCACTGAGGTTGCAGAAAGAGTTTATTTTAGGTGTACACCAGCCCAGCTTGAATTTGCATCTGAAATAGCTGAGCCCGTAATGAAGACAGGGCTTGACTTTTTATAGATGAAGTATACAGTGGCACTAAAACAAGTTTTCAGGAGCAGAACAAAGGCAATTTATCAAGCAATGACAGGCACCTAACTTAGGCTTACATATGACTGTTGCTATGCAACCCAGATGCTTGCTGTCTGTACAGCTCAAGGATTCTAGCACGGGCCTTATCTGTTGCCTTCTGCTACAGTGCCTAGAAGTACGGAGTCTAGCCTGATTGGGCATTACTTATGACCTTCACAGTGTTACAGAAACTTAGATTTATCAGCTATAGAGAACAAGAATACAAGAATTTATAAACATAAAACTTTCAAAGCAGTATACAATTCCATGGAAGAGAGGATTCAGGGAAGTTTGCTTGTAAAAGAAAAATTTAATTTCTGCTTCTCTTTCTCCTGCATTTTATTTTTATATTATGTTGTTTTATCAATTTTTCTTT
>NW_016108195.1:20948-22188 GCF_001604975.1 Cebus imitator | reverse complement strand
GGGGCTCCAAGGCCAGATTTTCCTTCTGCACTGCCCTAATAGAGGTTTTCCAAAAGGATCTTTTTCTGTAGCAGTCTTCTGCCTGGAAACAGTGGTGGGTGGAGCTGCAGATCTTTCACCAGTGGTCAAGGACCGTCTTCCTTATGGTGACTGTGTGATTTTGAGTTCCTATGAGAGCTGGTTGTATAACAGGCTGTGGCACCTCTTTTGTCTTTCTGTCTTACTCCTACACCTGCCATGTAAGACAACTCATTGCCTTTTGGCCTTCTGGTATGACTGGGAGGCTTCCAGAATCCTCCCAGAAGCAGAAGCCACTATGCTTTATTTACAGCCAGCAGAGCAGTGAGCCAAATCATCATATTTTCTTTATGGTCATACAAAAAATCAGTACTGTGAAGTGGAGCTCTGAGATACCTTCAAGGCCTTTTCTCTATTGTCTATTAGCACTGGGCTTATTTTTTAAGAAAGTATCTGAAGCCACCTTAAATTTTTCCCCTGAAAATGGACTTTTCTTCTTTGACCACATGGCCAGGTTGGGACAAAAATAGCTGAAAACATAGAAAAATGTTCAGAAGTGGGTAATGGCCAGAAGTAGTAGTGTTGGGAGGGCTTGAAAGACAACAGGAATATGAGGGAAATTTTGACCCATGTAGAGACATGTTAATTAGTTGTGATTAAAAAACTGACAGACGCATAGATAGTGAAGCCCATTCTTAGAAGGTTTCAGATGAAAATGAGGAAATTACTGGGAACAGGAGACAAAGTTACTTTTGTTTTGTCCTAGCAAAGGATGAGGGTGCATGGGGCACCTGCCCTCAAGATCTGTGAATCTTTGAACTTGAGGTTGATGATTAGCGTGCATTGGGTGGAATGAACCTTGAGGTAGCAAAGCTTATGAGATGCCCTGTCTGTATTGAACAGCCTGTGTGTTCTTACATGTGACCAAAGAAATGGCATCAAATTGAAACTTGTATTTAAATGAGAAGCAGAGCTTAAAAAATTGGTAAATTTGCAGCCAGTTTTCTCAAGTTATGCATTTTGAGAAGGACATAAAGTTTAGGGGGACAGGGGCAGAATGTTTGGCTTTATGTCTCTGTGAAAACTAATGTCAAATTTTATTTTATTTTATTTTATTTTATTTTATTTTATTTTATTTTATTTTTTGAGACAGTCTCAATCGTGTTGTCCAGGCTGGAGTGCAATGGCGTGGTCTCAGCTCACCACAACCTTCTCAGGTTCA
>NW_016108195.1:17361-18641 GCF_001604975.1 Cebus imitator | reverse complement strand
AAAATGCATTTTCTTTTCTTTTTTTTGTTTTGCTTCTGTGCTTGTTATATGAAAGGTCTCAGTCTTTTTCTTTTTTTTTTTTTTTTTTTTTTTTTTTTTTTTTTTTTTTTTTTTTTTTTTTTTTTTTTTTTTTTTTTTGCCCTCTTTTCTAACTTGAAGTTTCATGAGGCCTCTCGGAGGTACAAACCACTATTCTTTTTGGACAGCCTGCAGAACTGTGAGGCAGTTAAAACTTTTTTCCATGTAACACTAAAAATTGGTACTGAGAAGTGAAGCATTTGGCTAAATATACCTGACAACGTGGGAAGAGGTTTGAGTCTGGGCAGTGGGCAGAGGTTAGAGATTGGCATGTTCAGTAGGAGATGGAAATTTAAGGGAAAGTTTGGAACGTCTTTGAGATTGTTTAAATGGTTGTGACCAAAATGTTGGCAGAAATACTGACAGTGAAGTCCAGGGAAGGTGATCTCAAAGGGAAATAAAGATGTTATTGGGAACTGGAACAAAAGTCCCTTTTGTTTTCCTTTAGCCAAAAATGTGGCTGCTTTGTGCCCATTTTCTAGGGATCTTTAAAACTTTGAACTTAGGTGCAGTGACTCATGCCTGTAATCCCAGCACTTTGGTAGGCCAAGGCGGGTGGATCACCTGAAGTCAGGAGCTCAAGACCAGCTGGACCAATATGGTGAAACCCATTTTCTACTAAAAATACAAAAATTAATCAGGCATGATGGTGGGCACCTGTAGTCCTACCTACTCAGGAGGCTCAAACAGGAGAATTGCTTGAACCTGGGAGGCAGAGGTTGCAGTGAGCCAAGATCACACCATTGCACTCTAGCCTGGGCAACAGAGGAAGACTTCATCTTAAAAAAAAAAATTATTTTTGAAATTAAGTGTGATGATTTAGGGTATCTAGCATAATAAATGTATAAGCAGTGAAGCTTTGAAGAGAGAGAGCATCTGCTTCTAATTGCTTGTCTTCATACGAGTAAGCATAGAAAGGACCTAAAGTTTAAACTTATATTTATAGGGGAAGCAGAAATGAAAAGTTTGGAATATATGTAGTCTGGCCATGTGGTGGACCAGAAAGCTCATTTTAGGGGACTAATTTTCGAAGACTTCAGAAATTGGCACGAGTAAAAAGGAGTCAAATGGTAATAGCCAAAACAGTGGCCTCCAAGGCATTTCAGAGAACTTTCAGTATCTCCTTTCATCACAGGTTTTGAGGCCTAGGAGGAAAGAATGATTTCATGGGCCAGGCCCAGGCCATCACGTCCCTCCACAGC
>NW_016108195.1:10302-14630 GCF_001604975.1 Cebus imitator | reverse complement strand
TTCCTCCCTCCTTTTTCTTCCTTCTGATTTGTGCCTCGTGCCAGTATCTGGTAACTCTATTTCCTCAGCCTATGTTGGGTGTGTCTGGTGAAATCAGAAAGGATGCATGGGAGAGAGGTCCCATCTGTTAGTCTGGAGCAGCTGCTCCAGAAGCAGACTATGATGGTGCAAATGCATGGGTGTGTGTGTGTGTGTGTGTTTGTGTGTGTGTCCATGCCCGTGCATGCCTGTCAACCCAGTTTCTTCTCTAAATTTGTGTCTATGACCCCAGAAGATGCCAGGTGTGCCCTTGATGACATGTTCAGGGATCAAGCACGACTCCTGCTGGTGGGAGTTGCACTGTGTGACACTTTCCTCAGAGACCTGGGAGCGTGTGATCCCAGTAGCTTCCCTTAGGCTTTCAGATAGGTCAGAAAGATGTTCTCTTGCCATTTAATTATTTTATTTTTGCCATCAATTGTTTTACCACCTTCTTCCCCTTAGTCATTTTACATGAAGGGGCCTCTGGGTTGGGGGAAGTTAGCTGGTAAGAAATGAGGTCATGAGAAACTAGCAGAGTCTTCTGGCAGTGTGTCGGCAGTCTTCACATAGTCCATGGCCCATCCTTGGGGGTTCTGGGCCAGTCACCACACAACCTCTGTGCTGTGTCTATAGATCTGGGCTCCGTGGGAAGGACCCTGGAAGACCCAGCAGAAGAGGGGTATCTGGTCTACCACATGTCACTCCTTTCCTCTGGCTTTGCAGCTCAGGAATAAACCCAGATGGCATGTCCAGGTGGCTCCATGCCACCTCACTGTCCCCTTTGGAATGGGCCCAGAGGGCCACGGGTGGTGAGCATGAAGCTGGGTGCCTGAATCCTGCACCGGCTCTCTCTCCCTGTGTCCTGCAGGAGGACCTATGTCCACAGAAGACCCCTAGTGCCTTGCCCTGTGGGTGCAGATAGGAGCAGAGGGTCTGTGGGCTGAGGGTAGCATTGTAAGGGAAATTTGAGCACCACTGCTCAGGTTCCTGGTTAGTGGGACCCAGTGTTTGCCTTGTCAGCAGGGGCCTGGTCAGTGGGCCTACTGTCAGGGGAATACTTGTTAGTGGGGCCTATTCATTAGTTGCATGGTTGGGGGACCTTGTCAGTGGCGGCTTAGTCAATGGGGACACTTTTAAAGGAGACAGTCAGCAGAGGCCATGTCAGTGACCTGGTGAGCAGAGACCTGGTCAGTGGGACCTGGGCATCGGGGCCTGGTCAGTGGGAACCTGCTCAGTAAGAGTGTTATCAATGTCATCCTCTTCAGTGGGTCCTAGACAGTGGGGGCCTGGTCAGTGGCAGCCTGGTCACTGGGGACTTGGCTAATGGAAACCTGGTCAGTGGGTCCTGATGAGTGACAACCTTGTCAGTGAAGACCTGCTCAGTGGGGTTAGTCACTTGCGACCTGGCCAGTCAGCACCTGTTTACTTTGGCTTTGACAGTGGGGGCTTGGTCAGAGAGGGCTGATGAGTGTGGGCCTGCTTGGTGGACCTAGTCAGTTTGGACTTCATCAGTGAGGCCTATTAGTGGGGGCCTGGTCAGCAGGGGTCTGCATAGAGAGTGTCTCACTAGGGGGACCTAGTAGTGGGGTGTTGGTGAGTGGGGACCTAGTGNGCAGCCCAGGACCCTGACCAGCCTCTCAAAGCCTCTCCCTCCCAAAGGCTGTTGCAGGGCTGAGGGCCAGCCTGGGCCTGCAGAGGCCTGGGAGGGGAGCAGATGACTGGGGTTCTGGTGTCATTTGGGATGTTCATGACAGTTTGTCAAAGCATCCCTGGCACAGTCTGTGGTCACCTCTGTCCACTGGCCCTGGATGGCCAGGCTCTAGTGGCTTTTTTTCCCTCCCTTCTTCCCTCCCTCCCTCTCTTTTCTCCTTCCCTCTCTTTTTCCCTCTCTCCTTCCATCTTTTCTTCCCTCCTTTTTCTTCCTTCTGACCTGCGCCTCCTGCCAGTATCTGGTAACTCCATGTCCTCAGCCTGTGTTGGGTGTGTCTGGTGAAGTCAGAGAGGATGCATGGGAGAGAGGTCTCATCTGTTAGGCTGGGGCAGCTGCTCCAGAAGCAGACTATAATGGTGCAAATGCATGGGCCTCTCTCTGTGAGAGTGTGTGTGTGTGCGCGCGCGCGCATGCACAAGTGTGCATGTGTGTGCCCGTGTGTGTCTGTCAACCCAGTTTCTTCTCTAAATTTGTGTCTATGACCCCAGAAGATACCAGGTGTGCCCTTGATGACATGTTCAGGGATCAAGCATGACTCCTGCTGGTGGGAATTGCACTGTGTGACACTTTCAGGGACCTGGGAGTGTGTGATTTCAGTAGCCTCCCTTAGGCTTTCAGATAGGTCAGAAAGATGTTCTATTGCCATCTAATTATTTTGTTTTTGTCATTGATTGTTTTGCCACCTTCTTCCTCTTAGTCATCTTACATGAAAGGGCCTTTGAGTTGGGGGAAGTTAGCTGGTAAGAAATGAGGTCATACTAGCAAAGAGTCTTCTGGCAGTGTGTCGACAGACTTCACATGGTCCGTGGCCCATCCTTGGAGGTCCTGGGCCAGTCACCACACAACCTCGGTGCTGTGTCTATAGATCTGGGCTCTGTGGGAAGGACCCTCTAAGACCCAGGAGAAGAGGGGTGTCTAGTCTACCACATGTCATTCCTTGTCTCTGGCTTTGAAGCTCAGGAATAAACCCAGATGGCATGTCCAGGTGGCTCCATGCCACCTCAGTGTCTCCTTTGATATGGGCCCAGAGGGCTACGGGTGGTGAGCATGAAGCTGGGTGCCTGAATCGTGAGCTGACTCTCCCTCCCTGTGTCCTGCAGGAGGATCCCTATCCAGAGAAGACCCCCCAGGACCTGGCCCAATGGGTGCAGATAGGAGCAGAGGGTCTGTGGGCTGAGGGTAGCATTGTAAGGGAACTTTGAGCACCACTGCTCAGTATCCTGGTAGTGGGACCCAGTGTTTGCCTTGTCAGCTGGGGCCTGGTCAGTGGGCCTACTGTCAGGGGAATATTTGTCAGTGGGGCCTATTCATTGGTTGCTTGGTTGGGGCACCTTGTCAGTGGGGGCTTTGTCAATGGGGACACTTTTAAAGGGGACAGCAGGGGCCATGTCAGTGACGACCTGGTGAGCAGAGCCTGGTCAGTGGGACCTGGGCATCGGGGCCTGGTCAGTGGGAACCTGCTCAGTGAGGGTGTTATCAAGGTCATCCTCTTCAGTGGGTCCTAGACAGTGGGGGCCTGGTCAGTGGCAGCCTGGTCATTGGGGACCTGGTTAATGGAAACCTGCTCAGTGGGGTCCTGATGAGTGAGGACCTTGTCAGTGAAGACCTGCCCAGTGGGGTTAGTCATTTGCGACCTGGCCAGTTGGCACCTGTTTACTTTGTCTTTGACAGTGGGGACTTGGTCAGAGAGGGCTGATGAGTGTGGGCCTGCTTGGTGGACCTAGTCAGTTTGGACTTCATCAGTGAGGCCTGTTAGTGGGGGCCTGATCAGCAGGGGTCTGCATAGAGAGCGCCTCACCTAGTAGTGGGGTCTTGGTTAGTGGGGACCTAGTGGCAGTCAGTCATTTGGTGCCTAGTCAGTGCAAACCTGCGCTGCAGGGCTTGGTGACTGGAGACCTGGTCACCTGGTGTTTAGCGGTGGCCTTGTCGGCACGGGCTGGTTCACTGGTGACCAGGTTAAGGGGTGCAGTTCAGTGGAGGCCTGGTCACATGGTACCTATTCAGCAGGGCCTAGTGGGTGTGTCCTCATCAGCAAGACCCTTGTTAGTGGGACCCTGGACAGTGAAACTTGGTCAGAGGGGACTGTGTCAGAGAGGACTTGGTCAGTGGTGGCTTTTGTAGCACTGATCTAATCAGTGGTGACCTGGTCAGCAGGATTTGAGCAGTGGGTGCCTGTTCAGTGGGGCCTACTCTCTAGGGTCCCAGTCGGGGTATCTGGTCACCGCAGGCCTGGTCAGTAAGGGCCTGGTCAGTGGCAGCCTATTCCCTAGAGACCTGATCAGTGGGGCATCATCTGTGGGGCCAGGCAATGGGGTCATGATCAGTGGAACCTGGTCAGTGAGGCCTTGTCAGTGAGGTCCTGGTCATTGTGGGCCTCACAGTGGTGGCCTGGTTGGTGGGGCCTGGTGATTGGGGTGTAATCAGTGAGTACATGGTCAGGGAGGTCCTGCTGTACAGGGTCTGGTCAGCAGGGACCTGGTCTGAGTACTGCTGGGAGAGCCAGGTGCTATGTGTGTTTTGAGGGCCCTGTGGACAGCTGGGATGGCCCCAGTGGTGCCCAAGAGCCCAGTCAAAAGTGAACAAAGCAGGTGTTTGG
>NW_016108195.1:5108-8197 GCF_001604975.1 Cebus imitator | reverse complement strand
CTGCAGGAATCTCAGTGAACATATTGCCACCATCTTGGAGGTCAGTGCCCTCAGAATGTAAAGACACCAGCAGATCTGCCTGCACAGGGACTTCCTGTACTGCCTCGCTCCTGCAGGCTGATGCTTCTGCAAGGCCTATGACTTGGTGCAGAACTTCAGACACCATAACCCTGGAGCAGCACTGCACCCGCACTAGCCAGGGTGTTGATGACTTCCTCAAAATCAAGGCCACGTTCAAGACTTTGGACTTTGATGTGCTTGTGCTGATCAAGGTGGGCTTTTCTGGGATCTTAATTCAGGATGTAGAATGGAGCTTGACATCAAATGTCAGGTCAAAGAACTTGATCTGGAGGGCTCTGGAGAGACTTGGAAGGTGCTGGATAAAGGAGGGACAAGTCAGATAAGCTTTAGAGATGACCGTAAAAGGTTCCTGGAAGGAGTGAACAAGAGCCAGGAAACCAGGGAAGGAGCTTGTGGGTCAGGTCTGGAGATGGCACTTGAAGGCTCCTGCTTGGTTGATAGGTCTTCAGAGACTGTCTCAGGTTTCACTCAGGTGCCCTCAGAGCTATTGTGTTCATAGGTCTTGTCTCCAGGTTGAAAATGGAAAGGAGTTGTCAGATGTGGATAAAAAATTAAAGCTGGCATCTTCATGAGTGCTCGTTGTGGTCCCAGTGTGGGACTGCTGTGAGAACAGGGGTCTCTCCATCCAGGGATGTGGTGGATGGACCCTGGATCACTCTATTCCTCCTTTCCATCCCCACCTCCCATTCTCCCAAGGGCCTTGGCATGTGGACGCTGTCCATCCTCTGGTTCTGAGGCAGCCAGAGACCCCTGCCTGCCTGGCTGCCTCTTAGGATATGACAGCACAACCAGTGGCCTCTGGTGGGTCCTGTACGACCTCACAAGACACCCAGACACCAGGAATGCTGACAGTACATGGTGCAAGTCTCCTGAGGGACCTCAGTCCTGAAGGCTAAATGGTGGGTGCAGGGCCTCATGAACTGTTTCCAGCCCCTCTTATTGGCTCTGCTCCAGGCAGTGAAAGGGGACAACATTTTTTCTGTCAATTCTGCCATTATTGCCTAACAGGAAAAGGAGCAGATTCCAGAAGCAGGGCCTGGTACCCAGCCTGGCTAATAGAATTGGTAGGGTTTGTGGACAGAAAGATCTGGGAGTCCATACCTATCGCCCACTAACTTGCTGAGTGAAAATCAGTTAGTGAAATCAGTTTTGTTTTCAGAACTACATTTCTGCCATCTGTAAATTGGGGGAGTTTCTTCTACCTCACGAGGCTGCTTGGAGAATTGGTGATAGTGTGTGTAGAGCAGGGCTACCCTGCAGGCATTCAGTGTCCAGACCACTCCCCTTCCCCCTTGCTTTTTTGTCTAAAATTGCATTTTGTTCCCAAGAGCTTCACTCCCTTTAATTTGCTCTTTTTATTCCCACATTATTGTCTGTTTTATGGATTCAGTAGGATTTAAGGAGTGGCTGGTGGGTATCGGTGGATAAATACCCCAGCTCCCTTGCTCTGGGTGTGATGACTCTGAGACACATGCTGTATGCTGTCCCTCAGAGGTACCTGGCCGACCTGAGTCCTGGCTGCCCATAGTAGAAACTTTCTTGATGAAGGTCCCTTTAACTGCTTGCATTCATTTCCTGTCTCAGTTCCCCAATTCTCGTGTATCCTAAGGAGGATGGGCAGTTGAATTTCTGTCTTAGAGTCATCTCCAAATGGCTCCTCCAATCCCCATAGACCTGTCATTGTGCTGTTTTTACCAAAAAGGAACATGCAGATGAGAGAGGGAAAGCTGGACAGTGGTGGAGTACAACTTGATCATGGGCTGTCTGGCCCTAAGGTGGACGCTTGCTACTCTCCCATGAGACTCCTCCTCCCTTATCATGGTCAAATAAACCAGTGGAGGATGTCAAAAGTAGACAAGGTCTCTGATGCCTGTACTCTTACCTGATTAAGAGTAATAATGAACAACACATGCTAAGTGCTGACCATGTGCCTGGGGGTGGTGGTGTAGGTACTTTGCTTGCTTTAATCCACTTTATTTTCACAGTAACCATGTTCTTACCTATTGTTTTTACCTCTAGTATCTAGGGGAAAAATAACTGAGGCAAATAGCAATACAGAGAGTTACCAAAATTCACACTGCTGGTCCAGCTTTGAACCAAGCAGTCTTCACCTGGAGTCCCTGTTTGTAACCAGGGCATGCTGGATTCTCACACATCTCCTAGTGGAGTTCCACCGTGTGTCAGGCATGGCACTGAGCAGATGTTCTTTTGAGAACATGATTTGTAGTTATGTAGATTACTAATTCTACTTTAAAATGCCACACAGCCTTCATGTGATCAAAGACAGCAATTAGTAAGTGGAAGCATTAAGAACAAACATTCTTTTTTTCCCCTCCCATCACCATTCCAGCAGCTGGGACAGTGTTTCTCTGTGCCTGTAGAAACCTCAGCTCCCATGCCAATAAGCCAGGCCCCTTTGGGGAATGTGGCAGTCGGGGGCTGACAGGGACCCCTTAGTGGCTGAAGGGGGTGTTAAGAAGGAGCTGTTTACAAAGGTCTGGGCAGGGCCAAGGGGAACCAGGAGGGATGGTGCAGGGCCCTGGGATTAGCATCATCTGGGAGCTGTCACCACCCCACAGGCTGATGGGGGCAGGGAGAAGCTGTTCCAGAAACTCAGAGGCAGAATTCGCAGCTGAAAGAGGAGGCCAGAGAGGACATCAATCCCTGTGCCCTTTGACCACGTTCAGATACCCCCCAATGACCATAGTACCATCTCTTTATTGGACTGGAGCGGCTGCAGGGAGGGGTTCTAAGGCTCCTGTTGTGGCTCATGTCCAACAGTGGGTTGCACTGGCTCCTTTAACCCCACAGTGCAGGGTCCACTCAGCTCCTCTATCTTGCATGGTCCCCTTGCCTGCTGCGAAGCAGATACCCAAATGAGCAGCAGAATCCTGTTTCCCCTGCAGGCTTCTCCGGTTCTTTTGAGTGGTGTTTTGTGAATCCCCTCCCTTGGTTTTGGCTGAGAAACAACCTTTCCCCTTCCACAGGAATTGTTTTCTGTGGACCCC
>NW_016108195.1:0-2883 GCF_001604975.1 Cebus imitator | reverse complement strand
TTTTTTTTCCTTTTTTCCCCCCATTTAACCAGCTCATCTGATCTCCTGGGACCTCTACTAAGATGCTGGCAACCCTGGCCAGCTGGTCTGGCCCTGGACATGCCTTCAGGGCCTAGTTATGCTTCATGACCTGTTCATAAAGCACCTGCTTCTAGCTTCACTGTTGGGTCAGATTTCATCCCCACTGCGGCTCTGCAGCATGGCTGCTTCCTGCTTCCTCTGTGGATCCTGCCAAAAATTGGCTCAAGAAGAACAAGTGACTTGCCCGGAATTACACAGTCAATGAGTCACAGAGCCTGAAATTGAACTCAGTTTAGCTGAATTCCGTGCTTGTTTCTTCTTGAGAGTCCAAGAAAGAAGGTGGAACTGCAGCCAGTGGGTAGCCCACATGCTTGTCCTAGGAGACCCCAGGTGGGCTCCTGAAAATGGTGTCTTCATGGGCACAGAAGAAGAACTGCTCACCTGTGTTGCATCAGCTGAGTGTCCCCATTGCCCCAAATCATTATTTATTTTAAAAGTATTGTTCTAATAATTAAATGTATCACAGCTCAGTGTTGAAAACAAAGCACAGGGGCATGTAAAAAGTCGTATCTGGATTTTTCTCACTTTTTTCCCAGTGACTATATAAATGAGTGTACAAAAGAAATACACTCACACTTTTCATATAGAGATGAGGCCATCCCATCCATATTCCTTTGCCACTATCCTTCCATTTTTTTCTTTCATGAGAGGACCACTCCTTCATGTCTAGTCCACGTGATTTGGGAAGGGCTGACCCATTCTGGCCAATCAGATCAGCAGGGTAATTAATTCAGGAATAAGCATGTGAAATGCTTTCTTTGTTGTTTCTAGTGTGTGTTTGAGCAAGTGTGCATATGTGTGAGTGTGTGTGAGAGTGTGTGTTTGTGTGTGTTTTTACTTTTACCTTGCAGGGTTATTGCAAGGATCAAGTGGGTTCAGGTAGGCACAGCACTCAGCCCAGTGGTACATAGAGTGAGCTCTCTCTGTTCTCCTCCTAATTCAAAGAACAATTTAAGGATTTGCAATGTGTTCCAATTTTCAATGCCCTGGATAAATAATGGAGAGTTTGTACTATTGCCATAAATCTGCACTAGTTTTAATTCATTTTATCTGTTTAGCATGAGGTATCTCAAAGCCATTGAATAAATTTATGTGTTTTGTTCCCTGATGCTGTGGTAGAGGCCAAATGTGCTCTGATTTCTTGAGTGATGGCTGCCAGCTCTCCCAGTGTCATAGTAGATGAGGCACCCATGGGGGTGAGAGCCAAGGATGAGNTTTTTTTCCCAGTGACTATATAAATGATGGTACAAAAGAAATACACTCACACTTTTTATATAGAAATGAGGCCATCCCATCCGTATTCCTTTGCTACTATCCTTCCATTTTTTTTTTCTTTCATGGAGGACCACTCCTCGATGTCTAGTCCATGTGATTTGGGAAGGGCTGACCCATTCTGGCTAATCAGATCAGCAGGGTAATTAATTCAGGAATAAGCTTGCGAAATGCTTTCTTTGTAGTTTCTAGTGTGTGTTTGAGCAAGTGTGCATATGTGTGAGTGTGTGTGTGAGAGTGTGTGGTTGTGTGTGAGTTTTTACATTTATCTTGCAGGGTTATTGCAAGGATCAAGTGGGTTCAGGTAGGCACAGCACTCAGCCCAGTGCCTGGCACATACAGTGAGCTCTCTCTATTCTCCTCTTTTCTCCTCCTGATTGAGAGAATGATTTAAGGATTTGTGATGTGTTCCAGTTTTCAATGCCCTGGAAAAATAATGGGGAGTTAGAATACAGTTGCCATAAATTTGCCTGGTTTTAATTCATTTTATATGTTTAGCATGAGGTATCTCAAAGCCATTGAATAAGTGTATGTGTTTTGTTCCCTGATGCCGCAGTAGAGGCCAAATGTGTTCTGATTTCTTGAGTGATGGCTGCCAGCTCTCCAAGTGTCATAGTAGGTGAGGCACCCATGGGGGTGAGAGCCAAGGATGAATGTGGCCAGTCAGCATCTGCAAGCCCATTGTATCTATTCTCTTTATTTTTATGATGTTTCATTCCTTTTTTTTAGGTTTATTATTTAACCTGTTATAAACATCTCTCCTAAAATGTTTAATTCTACTAGGTGTTTGTTTCATGAAACAAGTTCAGAAATAGTCCAGGGCAGCCATGGATACTCAAACATGCCATTGGGGAGTGGGAAATCTTGTATTTTGAAGTTTGTGTTATTGGGACCATCATTCCAATGGTCTTCAAGTTGCTAAACCCAGACCATTTCATCCTATTTCCAGAGAGCAGAAAGCAGAGAGAGCAAAGGGAGCTTGATTAAGAGAAAAGAGTAACAATGACTCTCTCCTTTCCACACATATTTTCAGAAATCCAAACCAGTGAATTCTGCATTTCACACTGGCTAGGACTCTAAGCTCTACTCACCACAGTTATGAGAAAAACTGGGAAACTCATCTAAAGACATTAATCAGGGCCAGGCATGGTGGCTCATGCCTGTAATTCTAGCAATTTGGGAGGCCAAGGTGGGAGGGTCACTTCAGCCCAGGAATTTGAAACCAGTCCAGGCAACATAGACCCAGTCTCTACAAAAACAAAAGTTGGGTGTGGGGGTGCACACCTGTTATGCCTGAAGTTCAACCTACTCAGGGGTCTGAGCTGGGAGATCACAAGAGCCCAAGAGTTCAAGGCTGCAGTGAGCTATGATTATGCCACTGCACTTCAGCCTGGGAGATAGAGTGAGACCGGTTTAAAAAAAATTATAAATTAAATAATAAAATAAGGATAAATACATTTAAACAGAGGTTCTTGTGAAAAGTGAACCTATGTTCCCTTAGTAAAGAAGATGAGAATAATGGATATAGCA
>NW_016108194.1:244184-247303 GCF_001604975.1 Cebus imitator | reverse complement strand
GGATCTCCAGGGTTTATTTATCTCGCTCAACTAAAACTTCGTATCTTTTGACCAATACACTTACTTCCCCTTCCGCCTCAAGCCCTATCCTCTGATAACTGTCTCTATACTTGCTGGTTCTATGAGTTTGAGTATTTGGATTAGTCCATTCTCAGGCTGCTGATAAAGACATACCCAAGACTGGGTAATTTATAAAGGAGAGAGGTTTAATGGACTCACAGTTCCACATGGCTGGGGAGGTCTCACAGTCATGGCAGAAGACAAAGGAAGAGCAGAGAGACATCTTACATGGCGGCAGGCAAGAGAGAGCACATGCAGGGGAACTCCCTTTTATAAAAACATCAGATCTCGTGAGACTTACTATCACGAGAACAGCACAGGAAAAACCCACCCCTTCATTCAGTTACTTCCCACCGCGTCCCTCCCACGACACGTGGGGATTATGGGAGCCGCAATTCAAGATGAGACTTGGATGGGGACACAGTCAAATCATGTCAGATTCCTTGTATAAGTGAGATCATGTGATATTTAAGATTTGTTTTCCTGTGCCTGGCTTATTTCAGTGAACATAATGACCTCCAATTCCATTCATGTTGCCGCAAATGACAGTTTCCTTCTTTTTTAAGGCCGCATAGTATTCCGTCATGTACATGTCCCATGTTTCCTTTTATTCATTTGCCCTTAGATGGACACTTCGGTTGTTTGCACATCTTGGCTGTTGTGAATAGAGCTGCATAAACATGGGAGCGCAGGTGTGTCCACAAGATCCTGGTTCTCTTGGGTCTTGCAAGCTAGCATAAGCAGGCACAGAATTATCAGCAAGTGAACAGAGAGGTAAATGGATCAGTATTGATTAATGAGCTTTGCTCATCAACAGATGCTGGTTCCTCAGAAGGTTACACTTCCAAACCATCCTTTCTCTGAATGTCAGTTTCTCAGAAGCTTCATCTGCTCTCTGGGATGGATGTGGTCACACGACACAGGACGACAGTTTTTGTTTCAGTGGCTCATCTCAGTCTGAAGCTGTGAATGGGTTGTTTAAAAATATTGCTGAGAAATGACTTGTGTGCCAGTAAGGGCCTGCTGACGCTGGAACTGAGGTAGATGAAAGGCAATTTAGAGATGCTCTAGAAATCCTGCAGCAGTCGCAGTAGCTCGTGCCTGTAGGTCCAGCACTTTGGAGGCCAAGGCAGGAGGATGGCTTGAGCCTGGAGTTCAAGGCTAGCCTGAGCAACGTAGTGAGACCCTCTCTACAAAAGTGCAAAAATTAACCAGGTAGCTGAGGCGGGAGCCCAGCTTGAGCCCAGGAGGTCGAGGCTACAGTGAGCTGTGATGGCGCCACTGCACTCCAGCCTGGGCGACAGAGCAAACTCATTCTCTCCATTAACCCAAGAACATTTATGCTATGTGAAGAATATTTCAATATGCACGTGAACACATGCACACCTTATAGGATCAGTTACAGGAAGAGGAGGAGGATGAAGAGGAAGAAGAGGATGAGGAGGAGGAGAAAGAAGGAAGAGGAGCCGGCAAAGCGTGTTTAGATTGAAAATGTGCCCCCAAGATACAGTAGAGATTTTTTTTTTTGGAGACAGAGTCTCACTCTGTCGTCCAGGCTGGAGTGCAGTGGCGCGATCTCGGCTTGCTGCCATCTCTGCCTCCGAGGTTCCAGCTGTTCTTCTGCCTGCTCAGCCTCCCGGGTAGCTGGGACTATAGGCGTGCGCCGCCACCATGCCTGGCTTTTTGTATTTTTAGTAGAGATGGGTTGTCACCATGTTGGCCTTGCTGGTCTCAATCTCCTGACCTCATGATCCACCCACCTCGGCCTCCCAAAGTGCTGGGATTACAGGCGGGAGCCTTTTATAGACTATTAGATTTCTTCATTTAGATGCACCCCAGTGGGAGGAAGAGGAAGGGATGGAGGAGGAGGAAGTGGAAAAGAAAAAAGGAAATGGAGGAGAAGATTGTGTAAGAGAAAAAAAGAGAAGGAAGAGATGGAGGAGGGGAAGGAGAAGAGTGTGTTTGGACTGAAAATCTCCCAGCAGCACACAGTGAGATGTTGGTTTTCTTTTACGTTTGTAGTGGTTGCAGTTGTTGTTGTTGTTTGTGGGCACCTATTGCACTTCGTCTTAATCCACGGCAGGTTTTTGAAAACAGAGTCCGTGCTTTGAGCAAGCATTAGTGTGCATTAAGGAAAGAGCCATGTTGAGGAGGGCTGTGTGTTTTACACTCTGTCTGGATTTCTGATAAAAGCAGAGGGCCTGCAGAGAAAAAGCCATGTTGCATAAACCCATTTACTGTTACTCTAATGGTTCTCCTCGTGGGAGTGTGGCGTGTGTGGGTGTGCTCTCTGCAAAGACTCATCTGCAGAAATTATGGCCAGTTTGTCCCCAGATTGAAGAACCATTCAGAGGCAGAGGGTGCTCTCTCTCTGTCTCTCTCACCTTCTCTCCCTCCCCTCCGCCACCAGCAATTTCTGTATTCGGTGGAAAATTCCAGGAAATGCTTTCAGTCCAGGTGCGCCGTGGACTGAAACACCAAGTCTCTGAAAGCCTTGGGCCGTGTGGCTGCAGTGCCTCCTCCCTTTGTCAGGGGACTTAATGACCTCTGATGATTTTCTCTCTCCAGGCGCCGGGACGTTCGGGCAGGTGCACCTGGTGAAGGAGAAGACTGCCAAGCATTTCTTCGCCCTCAAGGTGATGAGCATTCCCGACGTCATCCGCCTGAAGCAGGAGCAGCACGTGCACAATGAGAAGTCCGTTCTGAAGGAAGTCAGCCACCCGTTCCTCATCAGGCTGTGAGTCCCCTCCTCAGGCCTCTCCCCGCTCACCCTCCCTAGGTCCCTCAGTGTCTCTTCTTATAGGAAACAGGGTGGGCCGGGACCGTGGCCTGCGTGCAAAGACTCAGGCCACAGCAATCTCCACCTGGCAGGTCTTATCAGCTTCTGATCTTAGAGCTGGAAAACCTCCCTGGCTCCTGACCTCGATGGCCGACCAGGTCCAAAAAGAAATGCTCTGTGTACAGAATCCATGCCAGGCCCCTTGTTCCTCTCATGGGTGAGCCTACTATCTCTGCCTGGAAATGGAAGCAAGAATCTTTGTTTCCTCAAACTCCTTGGG
>NW_016108194.1:242403-244138 GCF_001604975.1 Cebus imitator | reverse complement strand
GAGGGAGCTCTCTGGGGTCCCTTTTATAAGGGTACTGATTCCATTCATGACACTCCACCTTCTTGGCTTCATTACCTCCCAGAGGACCCACCACCTAACACCATCACCTCAGGGGTGAGGATCCAACATAGGGATTCAGGAGGACACAGATGCTCAGCCCATGGCAGCAGGGTCATTCCGTTTCCACCAGGTGTCTTAGACGAGGATGCCTGCGTGTCTCGGGGCTGCCTTCCATCCAATTCACTCGTGTGCGCTTCGCCGTCTTGCTACCACTTCTCCCCCATTCACCTGTCCATCTTCTGCTTTATCCAGGTCCCGTCTCTCTGCCCTGCTTTTCTGCGCTGGCCTCCCTCCTACCTGGTCTTTCCCTCCCAGCCTTTCTCTCCTTGAAGACATCCCTCACTTTACAGCCACATTGGTCCTCCCAGGTACCACTGCAATGACCTGCCTCTGCATTCATCCTCCGTGAGCTCCTGAAGCACCCCACATAAAGCCCCAGCAACGCAGTGTCCTCTGCCACTGACCTCACGGACTGGCCTCCGGCCACCACCTCCCTGCAGGAGAAGGTGGAAGGTGCTGTTGACACGCTGTCCCCAGGGCTTCTCCTAGGCCACCCCTCTTTCACAGGCCGCCTTCTTCGCTCTCATCATTGTCCTTCACTTCACCCACCTAAGAAACACCCACCTGTTTCCCTCATTCACCTGCTGCCCTTGGGACACAGGGTGCCCCCCATCATGTTCTTGAAGCACGTCGTGTGTACCCCAGCAAGTGCACCTGTCTGCCGTTTGACCCAACGCTGCCTAAGCTCTGAACAAAATCACATGCAGAGTCTGGGCATGGGGACTCACGCCTGTCAGCCAGCACTTTGGGAGACCGAGGCAGGTGGATCACCTGAGGTCAGGAGTTGGAGACCATCCTGGCCAACATGGTGAAATCCCGTCTCTACTAAAAGTACAAAAATTAGCTGGCTGTGGTGGTGTACACCTGTAGTCCCAGCTACTCAGGAGGCTGAGGCAGGAGAATCGCATGAACCTGGGAGGTGGAGGTTGTGGTGAGCTGAGATCATGCCACTGCACCCCAGCCTGGGCAACAAGAGTGAGACTCTGTCTCAAAAAAAACGAAAGAGTTCTGCTGAAGGCTGGGCTTGCAGGTGGGACCCTTCCCTTTCTCGTTTGCTAAGTTGCATCCTTTTGTGGCTTGCAGGTATCCTAAGCGTGATATTGTGGGGTGTGCCTGAAATCTTGGTGAGGGGCTCCAGTTCTGGGGATTCCTCCCTGTTAAAGGTCAAATTGTGTCTCCTGAAAAGATACGTTGAAACCTTCACCTCTGGCTCCTGTGAATGGAATTGGAATGCTATTTGGAAATAGGGTTTTTGCAGATATAATTAAAATGCAAGGGGTCATCGCAGCTCATGCCTGTAATGGTGGCACTTTGGGAGGCAGAGGTGGAAGGATCACTTGAGCCCGGAGTTTGAGACCAGCCTGGGCAACATACCAAGACTTAGTTTCTACAACAAATTACACAATTAGCCAGGTGTGGTGGCACACACCAGTGGTCTCAGCTACTAGGAAGGCCGAGGCGAGAGGATTGCTTCAAGCCAGGAGGTCGAGGCTGCGCTGAGCTGTGACGGCACCGCTGCACTCAAGACCCAGTTTGTAAAAACAAATGAAATAATCAAATAAATACAATAAAAATGAAATGCAAGTAGGATGGAGTCATGCTGCTGTGCAGTGTG
>NW_016108194.1:239655-242130 GCF_001604975.1 Cebus imitator | reverse complement strand
GCCATGCTGGTCTCCTGACCTAGTGTCTGCCTGCCTCGGCCTCCCAATACGGTGTGCTTTTAACTTTGTATGACTGGTGTCTATGAGAAAAGGAAGGAGACGCAGATACAGAGACAGCAGAGCACCACGAGGAGGACACCTCGTGAGGATAGAGGCAGAGGTTGGAGGAATGGTGCATCTCTAAGCCAGGGGACCCCAAGGATTGCCAGCTACTCCCAGAACCTGGGAGAGAGTCCGGGGCAGATTCTCCATCAGAACCTGCAGAACAAATCCCGGCAACACCGTCAGGCTGAACTTTGGATTTCGGGCTCCAAAATCGTGGGAGAATACATTTCTTTTTTTTTCTCTCTCTCTTTTTGAGACAGAGCCTTGCCCTGTTGCCCTAGGCTGGAGTGCAGTGGCAGGATCTTGGCTCACTGCAGCCTCTGCCTCCCAGGTTCAAGAGATTCTCCTGCGTTAGCCACCCGAGTAGCTGGGACTACAGGCATTTGCCACCATGCCCAGCTCACTTTTGTATTTTTAGTGGAGACGGGTTTCACTATTTTTTGTTTCTCTTTTCTATTCTTTTTCTTTCCTTCCCTCCCTCCCTCTCTCTCTCTCTTTCCTTCCTTCCATTCTTTTTCTTTCTTTCTTTCTCTTTCTTTCTCCTTTCTTTCTTTTTCTTCCTTCTTTCCCCTCCCTCCCTCCCTCCCTCCCTCCCTCCCTTCCTTCCTTCCTTCCTTCCTTCCTTCCTTCTTCTCTTTCTTTCTCTCTCTTTCTCTGTCATCCCCCTTCTCTCCCTCCCTCCCTCTTTCTTAACAGGGTCTCACTCTGTTGCCCAGGCTGGAGTTCAGTGGCACAATCATGGCTCACTGCAGTGTCTACCACCTGAGTTCAAGCAATCTTCCTGCCTCAGCCTCCCAACTAGCTGAGACTACAGGTATATGCCACCATGCCTGGCTAACTTTGAAAAATTTTTGTAGGGATGAGGTCTTGCTGTATTGCCCAGGCTGGTCTCAAACTCCTGGCCTGAAGCAATCCTCCCGCCTCAGCCTCCCACAGTGCTGGGATTGCAGGAGTCAGCCACGGCACCTGGACTGAGAATACACGTCTCTTGCCTGTCCCCCCATTCCGGTTTGTGGTACTTTGTTATGATAGCCCTGGGGACTCATACACAGCGCCTGCATGTCCTGGAGCACTACAGCAGCCTAGATGATGGGCTCTCGAGTACTTTACTCTTCAGAAATCAAAAATCCCACGGAAGAACTGCACGGCCATGGGAGTGAGTGGATGGTGCGAGTCAGAGAATTCCCCACAGCTAAATTCTTGAGCTCTGGCACGTTGAAAAATAGGGAGGAGCTTGCAAAACAGAGCTTTAGTTAGAAAGTTGTCCTCCCTTCAAGCTGGGATAGTTCAACAGCTGTTTTCCTTAGCAGATAAGGTGGATTCCTGCGGGGAATGGATTCTGATTTTCATGTTCCCTGCTTTCAATTAAGGAACAAAGTCACTGATATTTCTTAAGTCTCCTATAAAGTCCAAGACTTTAGAAATTCTATCCAAAGTTATCTATGCTGGTTTATTTTTATCTTCTATATATAAAAAATGTATATGTGTATATATATTTAGATTTAGAGACAGGGTTTTGCTCTGTGGCCCAGGCTGGAGGGCAGTGGCAAAATCTTGGCTCAGTGCAGCCCCAACCTCCTGGGCTCAAGCAGTCCTCCTGCCTCAGCCTCCTGAGTAGCTGGGATTACAGGCGTGCGCCACCACACATGGCGAATTTTGTATTTTTAGTAGAGACAGGGTTTCTCCATGCTGGTCAGGCTGGTCTCGAACTCCCGACCTTAGATGACCTGCCCTCCTCGGCCTCCCACAGTGCTGGGATGACAGGCATGAGCCGCCGCGCCCAGCCCTTACGGCATTTTTATGCTGCTAGTGTTCAATAAGAACATTGTCGATTGCTGTTGTTCTAAAGGACCTAGAGTTGATTCTCTTTTGAAATGATTGATTTCTTGTGTTAAATGTTAGAGTATATTTTTGTGAACTTGCTAGATAAGGGTTGAGAGAGCGCTACACAGCCAGGGTTTTTGTGAGTGGCTGGAGGAGGGAACTCCTTTATAGAGATTTCACTTTGAATCAACCGTTCCTGTGTGCTGATGATTCCGCAGATAACAGGTACAATAAAAGTTTTGCTTTCCTTGTAGTGGGAAACTCACCACAAGGTGACAGGTTCATAGATTTTTATATTAACCAACCATAGTTCACTCTTATCTGCAGTTTCAGTTACCTGCGGTCAGATCTTGTCTGAAAATTCTAAATGGAAAATTCCAGAAGTAAGTAGTACGTAAATTTTCAGTTGCATGCCCTTCTAAGTAGCCTAATGAAATCTCACACCATCCTGCCCTGTCCTGCTCGGGATGTGATTCATCTCTTCGTCCCGGGTCTCCACGCTGTATACCTGCCCACCTGTTAGTCACTTCGCAGTCGGAGATCAGA
>NW_016108194.1:228623-235418 GCF_001604975.1 Cebus imitator | reverse complement strand
GAGAGAGTGCACTCCAATTTGGGAACCATTGAGGGCAAAGCATCTGCAGGCAACGGTCTCAGAAGAGATCCCGAGGCAGGGTCCTTGGAGGGAGGGAGCTGCAGTGTGGCTGCTGGGTCACCTTCGCTTAAGGCCCGGTTGCGGAGGGGCCAGGTCGGAAAGTAGGACCTTTCCGGAGCCTCACGTGGCGTAGTGCGATGCTGGAGGAATCAGGATGCCGACGGTTCATTTTCTTCTCCTGACAAGATCCCAGCTTCATGGCAGCCTCTGGAGGGAGGAGAACCAACTTCTAAGTCAGGCATCTCCAAATTAGTGAGGCTGATTTGCCTGTTCATAAAAACAAAAACAAAAAAAAAAAAAAAAAAAAAAAAAAAAAAAAAACCTCCTTAGAGGAAAAGCCATGCCCGCAGAATCTGCAAATAAAAGACAGCAGATCAGCTTCCAAATGGAAAGCGCTGCTTTCAGCTAAGAGGACGGCGCAGCTCAGCTGAGGTCACTGCGGAGGGGAGGGGACATGGAATCCTCCCTTGCCTCAGTCAATGTTGATGACATGTACTCTTTCTTCATGTTGACTTTACCTCCTGTTCATGGATTCATAGATTGCTCTGTGGTGGAATATATTCTTTAAGATTTTCTTTTATTTTGTTAACATATATCACACAAGATTTTCCTATTTTCGCTTCCCCCCCTTTTTTTTTTTAAAAAAAAATAAGGTCTTGCCCTGTTGCCCACGCTGCAGTGCACTGGTGCAGTCACGGCTCACTGCAGCCTCAACCTCCTGGGCTTGGGTGATCCTCCTGCCTCAGCCTCCCAAGAAGCTGAGACTACAGGTATGCACTACCATGCCTGGCTAATTTTTAAGTTTTTGATAGAGACAGGGTCTTGCTGTGTTACACAGCCTGGTCTCCAACTACCTGGCTCAAGCAGTCCTCTCAACTCAGCCTCCCAAGTAGAGCTGGGACTGCAGGTACACGCTACCATGCCCAGTTAATTTTTAAATTTTTGGCAAACAATGTGATCTTGCTTTGTTGCCCAGGCTGTTCTCAAACTCCTGACCTCAGGCAATCCTCCCGCCTTGGCCTCTCAAAGTGCTGAGATTACAGACATGAGCCTCTGTGTCCGGCCTCATTTTAACCACTTTTAAAATATACAGTTCACTACTCAGGAGGCGGAAGCAGGAGGATCACTTGAACCCGGGAGGTGGAGGCTGCAGTGAGCTGAGATTGTGCTACTGCACTCTATCCTGGGCAATGCAACAGAGTAAGACTGTCTCAAAAAAAGAATATACTGAGTGTGAGATAAAAAAAGAATAAAATATAGACAATGTGTTAGTGTAGCTTTTGTTTATGAGACCCTTTTTAAAAAAAAAAAAAAAAAAATGATGCCCAGTTTAGTGGCCCGGAACACATTGATGTTTCTGTGCGACCGTCACCCCCATCCTTCTCCAGAATTCCTTTTCATCTTCCCCAACTGAAACCGTCCTCATGAAACAACGTCGCCCTGTGCCCCTCCCTGCAGCCCCACCTGGCAGCCTCCTTTCTACTCTGTGCGTCTATGAATTTGGTGATTCTAGGAACCTTATATAGGTAGAGTCATACAGCATTTGTCCTTTTGTGACTGGTTCTTCCACTTACTGAAATGTCCTTCAGATTCCGCCATGCTGCAGAAAGGGATTTCCTTCCTTTCTAAGCCTGAGTCATATTCTATCGTAGAGAGGACACAACGTGTGTTTGTCCGTTCCTGCATCCGTGGACACTGGGGTGCCTTCCACCTCTTGGCCGTAGTGAATAACGCCGCTATGAACACAGTTTGGAAGCGTCTGTCCAGCGCCTGCTTTCAGCTGCTTGAATACATTGTTTTAATTAATTTATTTTTTTTTGAGATGGAGTCTTGCTCTGTCACCCAGGCTGGAGTGCAGTAGTGTGATCTTGGGTTACTGCAACCTCTGCCTCCTGGGTTCAAGCGATTCTGCCACCTCAGCCTCCTGAGTAGCTGGGATTACAGGCATGCCCCTCTACACCCAGCTAATTTTGTATTTTTAGTAAATATGGGTTTTCACCTTGTTGACCAGGCTGAGCTGGAATTCCTGACCTCAGGTGATCTGCCCACCTGGGCCTCCCAAAGTGCTGGGATTGCAGGCGTGAGCCACCACACCTAGCCCCTTGAATACATTTTGAGTATTATAATTAGATGTCTTTCCCACGGGTGCAGGGTGCCATGCAGTGTTTTTAGTTATGTATATTTTTTTGAGGCTTGCCTCAAGTTTCCTTTTCTTCCACTCACCCTCACTCATTGCCAGGTAACTGTATTTCACAGCCTGGTGTGGATCCTTCTGTACTTTTTTAGTGTTAAAACCCCTTCACACACATACTCACGTGCACACACATACACAAGCATGCACACATGCACGTGCACACACATGCACACACATATATACATGCGTGCGCACACACGAACATGCACACACCCATATGCATGCTCGCATGCACGCACATATGTGCATACACGCACACACACACACACACGTGCCCCATGCAGTTTTGGCATCATGCCACTAGAATATACACCCTTTTTGTCTCTTGTTTTCTTGGAGATCCCTCTGGGGTATTTTGAGGAGGAGAAGTTGTATTGTTGATTTTTATGCCTTCAGGACACGTGTGCAGGTTTGGTACATGGACGTATTGGGTCATGGTAAGCTTTGGGCTTCTGGTGTACCCCTGATCCGAGTAGTGAATGTTGCACCCAGTAGGTAATTTCTCGGCCCTCAATGCCTTCCCAGCCTCCCCTTTTGGGAGCCCCCAGTGTCTGTTATTTCCATGTTTATGTCCTTGTGGACCCAGTGTTGAGCTCCCATTTTTGAGCGACACTATGCCGTGTTTGACTTTTCCGTGTCGGTTGTTTTACTTAGGGGAGTGGTTTCCAGTCCTATCCCTATTGTTGCAAAAGACATGATTTTATTTTTTATGGCAGTGTTGATATACTGCATTTTCTGTAGCTTTTATATGCTAAATGTTCTTTATCCAGTCATCTGTTGGAATGGCTATTATTGCAAACTCAAAGCCAGGCATGGTGGCCCACGCCTATGACCCCTGTACTTTGAGGGACCCAGGCAGGAGGATCGCTTGAGCCCGAGAGCTTTAGACCAGCCTGTGCAATGTAGTGAGACCCTGTCTCTACAAAAAACTCAAAGAAATGGCGAGGCATGGTGCTACATGCCTATAGTTACAGCTCTTCAAGAGGCTGAGGCAGGAGGATGGCTTGAGCTCAGGAGTTAGAGGCTGCAGTGAGCTATGATCGCACTACTGCACTCCAGCCGGCACAACAGAGCGAGACCCTATCTCGGGAAAAGTAAGAAAACAACAGATGTTGGTGTGGAAGTGGAGGAAGGAGGACGCGGACGCGCTGCCAGTGCGTAGGAGGCCTTGCAATGCGTGCAGCAGGGGAGGAGGTGACCTCACTTTCTCCTGGAGAGGAGCTCAGCTGTGCAAGGCAGAGCTGCAGAGGACGGGAGGGTGAGTGTGACCCTAGCAGCAAGGCTGTGTGCCTGTGGGCATGTGCTTCCAGGTGACATTTCCTTGGACCCCACAGTGGGAAACAGGAGCCCCTCTGCCCCCTCATTCCTCTTGCTCTGAATTTGCATTCGCTGTCTGTCTGGTCTCAAGATTCCCAAGCGCCGCTTCTAGTCCCGACTACAGCCTGCCGCGCTAGACGTGTGTACCCACTTCACCACTCTCTGAGCTTCTGCCCAGATGCCTCCCACCAAAAATGAGTGCCTGCCCTTCCTCCTTGGCCCCAGCCCTAGCCAGTTCCTCATTTGAACTTCCCCATTTCATAAGTGGCCCTTCAGCTCTCGGGGTTCACCCAAGAACCATTTTCTATTTCCTTTTCTTTAACTCTGTGTTTACTCTAATCCTCAGTCCTGCCCTTTTAATTGTCTTTTTTTTTTGAAAGAGATGTGGCCTTGCTTGATCATCCAGGCTGGAGTGGAATCAACGGATCCTCCCACCTCAGCCTCCCAAGTAGCTGAGACCACAAGTGTGCACCACTATGCCCAGCTAATTCAAAATTTTTTTGTAGGGACAGGATCTCACTCTGTTGCTCAGGCTGGTGTCAAACTCCTTATTTGAAGCGATTCTCCTGCCTCGGCCTCCTAAGGAGTTAGGATTACCCCTCTGCCTTGCCCCTTTCCAGTTGTAAAACACATCTTCCGAGCCTGTCCTCGCCAGTGCTGTCTTCACAGCAGCCACCGGAGCTCGTCTGGATTCCCGCCACTTCTCTCCATGGGTCTCCCATCTCTGCAGAACTCGCCCCTTCCTCCCATATCAGCCCAAAGCTTTCTGACGTGAAAATAGGATGGGCACAGTGGCTCATGCCTGTAATCTCGGCAGTTTCGGAGGCTGAGGTGGGAGGACTGCTTGACGCCAGGAGTTTGAGACCAACTGGGACATCATAGTGAGACCCCTTCTCTAATTGTTTTTTAAAGACAGGGCCTTTCTCTGTTGCCCAGGCTGGAGTGCAGTAGTGCTATCATAGTTCACTGCAGCCTCATTCTCCTGGGCTCATGTGATCCTCTCACCTCAGCCTCCCATGTAGCTGGAACTGCAAGCCTGCAACACCAAGCCTGGCTAATTTTTAAATTTTGGGGGTCCTGCTGTGTTGCCCAGGCTGATCTTGAACTCTTGGGCACAAGTGATTTTCCTACTCAGTCTCTCAAGTAGCTAGTACAGGTGTACTGGCATGCCCACCTCATGTTTAATTTTTTTGTAGAGACCTGGTCTTGCTTTGTTGCCTAGACTGGTCTTGAGCTCCTGGGCTCAAGTGATCTGCCGTCCCAAGTGCCAGAATTACAGATGTGAGCCACGGCACCTGGCCTCCAGCCTTCCTTTATGTCCCTACCCGGTCTTCCTTTGGGCTTCAGCTGTGGGGACAGAGATGCCCCCTGCCTCCCTGTCCCCACCTTCTACCTGCTCTTGCATGATCCCCTTCAGCCATCCTTCCAAGTGAGTGGGTAATGTCTGTTCCCCATCAAGCCTGCAAAGCTCATGGCAGTCGCAAGATCTGCCCTTCCTGGTATCATCTACCCAGGACATTGCTTGGCACATTAGGGGACCTTGTCCAGAGCACGTGGAAACCAATCAAGAACGTGGCTGGTGAGCTACAGGTTAATGTGTTGATGAAATCATTGATTCCTGAGGCTGGTATGCACGGTGAGGGCTAGATCTTGACCATGCTTCTCATAGCCACAGTGAGAAACTCTCTTGTCTTTTATTGCTTCTGAACTTTTATAGACTTGCTGCTGGGGCAGAGTCCTGCAGTTAACTGGATTCATTGAACCGATGCATCGGCTTCTCATTTTCTAAACTAGACTTGAAATCATCTGTGGTCTCTAAACTCCACCCATCCCACAATCCCTGCGCGTGATGACTTCAGTTTTGTAAATGTTTTTCGGAGCTAGTAAAGTCACTATCTCTTTAAACATTTTGTTACTTGTCGCTGCTGTTACCCAGCTCTGTACAAATTCTGTCCATGTAAGCAAAGTCTCTTTTTTCGCCTGATAGGGTCTCGCTCTGTCACCCAGGCTGGAGTACAGAGGTTCAGTCAGAGCTCACTGCAGCCTTGAACTCCTGGGCTCAGGCTGTCCTCCTGCCTCAGCCTCTCACGTACTTGGACTGCAGGCCTGCACAACCACGCCTGGATAATCCTTTTGTTTTTTGCAGAGACAGGATCTCCCTATGTTGCCCAGGCTGCTCTCCAACTCCTGGTCTCAAGCGATCCTCCTGCCTCAGCCTCGCAAAGTGCTGTGATGACAGGTGTAAGCTACCACACTCGCCTGCAAAGTCTTACTTACTGGTAAAGATTTGAAGGAAGGATGTGTCGGAGAACTTTTTTTTTTCTTATAGTATTTACTTAATCTTACTGATTTGGGGAAGGACAAGGGAATCCCAATTTTCTAGATTTTTGTTTTTCTTATAGGAATATGTTTTTGCTTGCTTACCTCTCTTTGTAAACTGTTACTTCATGTAGGTGCTGATGGGTGATCCCGCGTTGGTGTATAGGCAAAAATGATGTGTCCACTTCATATATACTGGTTAGGTGACTTTGTTAAGCCTTGTGGTTTGTGGATGTGGATTTTCATACAACCTTACACACCGCAGTAGCTTTCCCTCTCTCTCAGTAACTTTTTCTCCCCTCCCTTACCTCCTCCTCTCCCTACCTCTTCTCCCCTCCCCTTCTCTCCTTTTCCCCTCCCTCCTCCTCTCATTTGATAAAAAGCCCTAATTCTCTCTCACTGCAGATCATCCTAGCTGAAGTTGAGATTGTAGCTTCCCCTGCAAGCCAGGTGACCGAACTTGAGATTTTTGTACCGTCAGGGGCTTGCATACTCCACATACTTGCTTAGTCCTGCAAGTTCTTTCATTCCTTGCTTCTAACCTCCCCAATCCTTCTAATCTCCCACCTCGGTTAATTATCTCCGATGTCCCTGAAGGGTGAGCGGCTGCTGCATTGTGGCAAGGTGAGGCATTGTTTTTAAGAAGATCTGTGCAGATTATTATCCTAGAGTGGGGTAGATAGGGGGAGATACAGGATATATCCAAAGAATGTGTTGCAGACTATTTGATGTGGGGAGGAGGGGAAGAGAGAGAGAGAGAGAGAGAGAGAGAGAGTGTATGTGTGTAGGCATGCATCTTTCCCTTATGTATTTGAGTGTGTGTGTGTATAGACTTGCATATTTGAGTGTGTGTGTGTGTAGGCATGCATCTTTCCTTGCATATTTGAGTGTGTGTGTGTGTAGGC
>NW_016108194.1:222949-227964 GCF_001604975.1 Cebus imitator | reverse complement strand
ATTTGAGAGACCATGCGCATATCATGAAATATGACTGAGACGAACACTCTTGCCCACCAGGAATGGTGCAAAGCAGAAAAGTAGGGCATTTAGCTGCAAGAAAATGACTAGAGATGCAACTGTGAGGTGGAAGGAGGTGGGTATGTGGTAGGTCTTTAGAACACCAACAGGTTGCTCTAGAAAACAACCACTACATAGAAAACAACCAGAACGCCTGTGGTGGCAGGTGCCTGTAATCCCAGCTTCTTGGGAGGCTGAGGCAGGACAGGCACTTGAACCTGGGAGGCAGAGGTTGCAGTGAGCCAAGATCGCACCATTGCATTCCAGCCTGGGTGACAGAACAAGACTCTGTCTCAAAACCAAAAAAGAAACAGACAAAAAAAAACCACTCCAACCAAATCCTCTCCCCCCCATGCACTCTCCCTGCATCCTTTATGCCTTAAGACCACACATTTTAAGCTTGCTGAGCTGTCAGAAGTCAGTGGTGAGGTGGGACACAGGTGCGCAGCCTTCAGTAACTGAGAGAAAAAGAAGTGTCAGCCTGAGCCTCCTGAGCTCCCTTCAGCCACCCAGCTGCGGAGGGCGGGCCCCAGCTCGGGGTGGAGAGGGGAAGCATTCCTACAGCCTGCGCTTCTGGGTCATTACTCTCCCAAGCTAGCAGCATTGCAGAAGCTGCAAATTGAAAAGTGCATTAGGTTAAGAGCCTTTTATATAAGAGTTCCATATTTTGCTGATACATATAAACATTGTGATTAGTCAAATAAATGCTTATTTAAAACTCATAGTAGCATGTTGTCCATTTTTTTTTCTTTTAGAAATGGGGTCTTACTCTGTCACCCAGGTTGGAATGCAGTGGTGTGATCATAGCTCACTGCAGCCTCCAACTCCTGGACCCAAGCAATCCTCCCACCTCAGCCTCCTGAATTGCTGGTATGCCACCATGCCTGGCTGATTCTTTTGTTGTAGAGACAGGATCTTGCTATGTTACTCATGCTGCTTTCAAACACCTGGCCTCAAGTGATCCTCCTGCCTTGGCTTCTCAAAGCGCTGGCTTGACAGGCATTGAGCTGCTGTGCCCAGCCTAAGACTTTTCTTAGCATTAATCTCTGTCATTGCAAGCTGTCTCTCACGTCCTTGCCTTCATTCTGCGTTGTTTTGGTGGAATGGCCCGTGCTAGCAGACAGCACCATCTGGTCGACCTTGAGCGTCCCTCCCTGTCTGCAGGGAAGGTTTCCTGGGCATTGCCTTGTTTCCTTTATGTACCAGCACGGTGCAGCTCATTGGAACGAGCTTGCAAGGGAGCATCTGTGATAGCATCATGATCAGATGAGACATAACAGGCACGCGTCCTGGTCACGGTTAAGGACCTTTATGCTCCTGATTCTGCTGGGTGCCTTCTCCTGGTGAAGGCTATACACTCATGGAAACACGGGCTTGCTGGCATCTTCTAAGTCCTCTCCAAAAACAGAGCCCAGGTCAGGTACAATGACTCATGTTTGTAATCCCAGCACTTTGGGAGGACGAGGCAGGAGGATTGATTGAGCCCTGGAGTTCAAGACTAGACTGGGCAACACAGTGAGACTCCATCTCTACAAATAATAGTAATAGTAATTAAAAAAAAATTAGCCAGGTGTGGTGGCATGCATCCATAGTCTTGGGAGGCTGAGGTGGGAGGATTGCTTGAACCCAGGAAGTTGAGGCTACATGAGCCGTGATGGAACCACTGCACTCTGGCCTGGCAGGCAGAAGAATAACTTGTTTTAAAAACAAACAGGTCGGGCATCGGGGCTAACGTGTAATCCTAGCACTTTGGGAGGCCGAGATAGGTGGATCACCTGCAGTCAGGAGTTCGAGACCAGCCTGGCCAACATGGTGAAGCCTGTCTCTACTAAAAATACAAAAATTAGCTGGGCATGGTGGCGCATGCCTGTAGTCCCAGCTACTCGGGAGGCTGAGGCAAAAGAATTGCTTGAACCCGGGAGGCAAAGGTTGCAGTGAGCCGGGATTGCACCATTGCATTCCAGTCTGGGCAACGAGCAAAACTCTGTCTCAAAAACAAGCAAACAAACACACACCCCAAACGAGCAAAAAATCCAAGGCTCTTAGTTCCAAATCTTGCCTCTTTCCCCTGACATCTTTAGGTGAAAACACTCATCATCAGTGCGTATCTCTGCAAACTGTATTTATAATGTACTGGGATGTTGAATGCACAGAACCACTCCAGTATCTTGTGCTCCTTCTTTCCTCCCTGCCCCTCCCTCTTCCTCGGTCTCATTACTGCGTTTTCTTCTATTAATCAACACCTCTGTAAGGAGAAGCACCTCGGGCAAGCTCCCACAAGCAAGTGCTTAGGAGTACCTCATTTGGGGCGTTTTAAAATGGCTGCCTTTTCCCAGCAGGTTTGGGATGCAGTCTGCTAGTTTATTGTTAATTCCCGGGCTTAGTGACAGTTAGTTCCAGGTTACTGAATCGGGTGTGATCTCTGATCTGTGTGTTGTAGGTTAGCTAGTTAGGGCTGCCATAACAGCATAGACTGGGTAAGTTAAACAACATTTATTTTTTTTACAATTCTTGAGGCTACAATTTTGAGAAGAACGTATTGACAGGGCCAGGGCCTCCTGAGGCCTCTCTCCTTGGCCTGTAGATGCTGTCTTCCTGTGTCCTCATGTGGTTGTCCCTCTGTGTGTGTCTGTGTCCTCCTCTCCTCCTCTCAGAAGGACTCCAGTCCTGTTGGACTAGGGCCCATTCTAGTGACCACATTTTACCTTACTCACCTCTTTATATGGCCCGTCTCCAAATGCAGTCACATTCTGAGATCCTGAGGGTTTGGACTTCTGCATATGAATATTGGAGGACATAGTTCCGCCCATAGCACCCTGTTAGCTGGTTTATTGCGAGACCATGATATTTACTCTTCATTCATTCCAAGACAATGAGACCTTTATCCATTTCCCAGGATACACATACTGTAACATCTGTTGTTGTCTGAATGTGTCCCTTCCAAATTCATATATTGAGACAGTAACCCCCAAAGCTATGGAATTAAAAGGTGGAGGCTTGGGGGAAGCGATGAGATCATGAGGGTGAAGCTGGCGAACGAGACTAGTGCCCTCGGTGAAGGGGCCGAGGGAGCTTGTTCCCCTGGTCCATGGGAGGACACCGCGAGGACTCCCCTTCCCTCAGGAATGCGCCCTCCCCACGCAGTTCATCAGCAGGCACCCCGACCTTGGTCTTCCAGCCTCCAGAAGTGAGAGGAATATGTGTTTCCTGTTTGTCAGGCCCCCTAGTATATGGTATTTTTGTGATAGCAGCCAGAATGGACTAATGCGACATCTGTGTAACATCTATGTAATTCATATTTTAATATCCATCTATATGCTTATCCTAATACCTGATAATACACCTATCTTAACATCTACACGTGTCTTAGCATCTACCTGTACTGATGGATTACCATCTGGCTATATGCAGACCTCAGCACCTGCCTGTACCCACAGAGTAACAGCTATGCACACGCATAGCCTAACATCTGTCTGTATGCACAGCTGACCATCTAACGCATATATTAGCGTCTACACCTGTATATCAACATCTGCCTACAACCATATCTTAATATCTATCTGCACCCACAGAGCAACACCAGTCTACATCCATATCCTAACATCTCTCTATACCACTATGAGAATGTCTATCTACATTCATATTCTAACAGCCATCTTTACGTGTATATTAACATCTGTCTACACCCATATCCTAACATCCATCTACACCCATATATTAACACCTGTCTACATCCATCTACACCCATATATTAACACCTTTCTACATCCATCTATACCCATATCCTAACAACCATCTACACCCATATATTAACACCTGTCTACACCCATCTACACCCATATCCTAACAACCATCTACACCTATATCCTACCATCTTTCTATAACTACATATGAACATCTTTCCACACACATATGCTAACATATCTGTATTCATATTCAATACCATGTTGTAACACTGTTTACACCTGTGTATCAGCCCCCATCTCCACCCATGTCCTAACATCTTTCTCTAAGCACATTGTAACATCTATGTGTGCGTGCATTCTGACCCCTGTGTATACCTGTATGTTAACATCTGCCATTACCCGTGTGCTGATATCTGTGTGCTCCATGTCCTGACATGTGTCCCGAGCTATTACTGTGTCTGTACACACATCTTGGCGTCTACCTGTACCTGTATCCCAACATGTACCTCACAGTGTACCCCCTACCCTGCCCTGCCCTGGAGGGGCCCTGAGTGTGTGCTGACACCCAGCCAGAGGCGTGCGCTCTGCCCTGCCCTGGCGGAGCCCTGAGCGTGTGCTGTCCCCACAGGTTCTGGACGTGGCATGACGAGCGCTTCCTCTACATGCTCATGGAGTACGTGCCGGGCGGCGAGCTCTTCAGCTACCTGCGCAACCGGGGCCGCTTCTCCAGCACCACGGGGCTCTTCTACTCAGCAGAGATCATCTGTGCCATCGAGTACCTGCACTCCAAGGAGATCGTCTACAGGGATTTGAAGCCGGAGAATATCCTGCTGGATAGGGATGGCCATATCAAGCTCACGGACTTCGGCTTCGCCAAGAAGCTGGTAGACAGGTAGGAGGAACGTGAACTCCGGTGGGATCTGCGCTGCTTGGCAATGAGAAAGGTCATGGTACTGGTGGCAGGTCAGGCAGGGAAAGATCGGGAACCAGAGTTTAACTCCCACGTGTGGGGACACTGGCAAGCAGGGCTGAGAGAGCCAGGTGTGACCCACACCTCTCTTTAGGTGGGCTGCGATTGCTGGCAAAGCGCCGGTGGATACGAAGTCACTCTTCCTCACCCCCACTGTGGAGGAAACTGGAACTCCACACTTCTGTTGCTGATCCGAAATGATGAGGAAATAAATCATATCCAAGTTTGAGTTTCCCCGAGTATGAAATAGATCTGCACCGATTAGGATGCGGTAGCTCTTAAAATGAAAGGCCAGGTGC
>NW_016108194.1:220857-222765 GCF_001604975.1 Cebus imitator | reverse complement strand
AAAAAAAAAAAAAACCAAATTGAATATTTCACACATACCTGCTCATACACACGCATTTACTTTTTTCTGGTATCTATATTTCTATTATGTATATATATATTTCCATTGTATATGTATATTAAATAGAAATATATCTAATACTATATTATTTTATATAACATGATATAGTATATTTTATATACATATGATATGCTATTATATATGTATAGAATACATTATACTATATATTATATAGCATCATATAGGTATGCTATATATTATTATACTATTATACATATAAGGTTTAAGGGGACACATTTCAGCCTTGAACAATTATATATAGATATGTTTCCATACATGCATATACTCCATTGAGGAGAAAACAGTTATCCTTTTGTTTTGTTTGTTTGTTTGCTTTTTTAGATGAAGTCTTGCTCTTGTCACCCAGGCTGGAGTGTAGTGGTGTGATCTTGGCTCACTACAACCTCCATCTCCTGGGTTCAAGTGATTCTCCATCGTCAGCCTCCCAGTAGCTGGGATTACAGGCACCCGCCACCATGCCTGGCTGATTTTTGTATTTTTAGTGGAGATGGGGTTTCACCATGTTGGCCAGGCTGGTCTCGAACTCCTGACCTCAGGTGATCCACCTACCTCGGCCTCCCAAAGTGCTGGGATGACAGGCGTGAGCCACCGTGCCTGGCCCCAGTGTGTGGTCTTGTATCTCTCACCCCCTCCTACCCTTTCTGCCAAGTCCTGCAGCCCGTTGTATCATTCTTATGCCTCAGCGTCCTCATAGCTTAGCTCCCAATGGATCTTTAATTGACATTCATAAAATTGACAGTCATAAAAAGTTAATTCACAGGCCCAAGCTGCTGAAAAATACTCAGAAAGATTTCTGGTAACTATACTGTCAGTTTTTCAATTAGATTACATCAATTAAGGTAGAATTAGATAGTGACATCAGTTCCTCTGTAGACAGGCTACATTTCAGACACCCAGGATCGCACATGGCTGGTGGCTTCTGTCTTGGTCAGGCAAGGTTAGAAAAGCATCTTCTGTTTTCGTATTCTTTGATGTGGTGGGGTTGGGTAAGGTGATAATTACACTAATTATACTCCTCACATTGTAGAACCATCTGCATTTTTGAGAAACTTGATATGGGGGCAGTTTCACACTAAATGAGTCTCTTCTCTGGTGGCTCTTAGAAAAGGGCTTTCCTAGGAAAATTTTATGATGCATTTAAATTCCATCTGATTTTCCCCTGTAGAATTTCTTGTATTACATTTCTAAAAATAAGGCACATGGAAATTAGGTGCATTTTACATGGAATAGGAAAGGCGCAGGAGTTTTTAAATAGTGGTTTCTAGCATCTGTGCTGCCCCCTCTTGGCAGCACACGGTATATTAGTACATTCTTTGGAAGTCATTTTATTTGCAAGTCTAATTCAAACTAAACAGAGATAAAATATTTTATATATTTACTTGTTTATAAGTTTGACAAACCATATTAGTGTCCAGTGAATTCATGATGCCTATTTAAGATTAAATGGATGAAAATGGTTTAGTATATAACATGTAGCAATTATTTTACTTCGTGAACTTGTGAAAATCTTAGAAAATGCCTCATTACCATCTTGATATATTGCTTTTACAAAGAACTGCGTCTCACCCTGTATGGGTAGTGCAGCTTCTGAAAACTGTTTTTTGTGGGGCTTTTTTCTCCTTTTCTTTTGACCTGATGCACCTCTCTTCTGGCCTGGCCCAGGGAAGTTGTATTCATGGGGGCAGAGACATGGCCCTGCCTCTGGTTCAGGATTCAAACAATGCCTGTGCTTTTTGAATAAAACTTCAAAGAAATTCACTGTACAGTGGACCACTACAGAATAGATGGACCTAAACAGGGAGGCTTCATCTTGAATAACTTTTTTTT
>NW_016108194.1:217424-218922 GCF_001604975.1 Cebus imitator | reverse complement strand
ATTTTTAGTAGAGACAGGGTTTCACCATCTTGGCCAGGCTGGTCTTGAACTCCTGACCTCAGGTGATCCACCCGCCTTGGCTCCCAAAGTGCTGGGATTGCAGGCGTGAGCCACATGTCCACCTCTTTTTCTCTTTTTATGGTGGTAAACTACACTTAAAATGTACCTATTTACATTTTTTATTTTTTGGAACAGAGCCTTGCTGTCAGCCAGGCTAGAGTGCAGTGGTATGATCACAGCTCACTGCGGCTTTCCACTCCTGGGCTGAAGCAATCCTTCTGCTGCAGCCTTCTGAGTATCTGGGACTAGAGGTGTGAGCTACCATGCCTGGCTAATTTTTAAATATTTTTGTACAGACAGGGTCTTGCTATGTTGCCCGGGCTGGTCTGGAACTCCTAGGCTCAAGTGATCCACCCGCCTTGACCTCCCAAAGCGTTGAGATGACAGGCATGAACCGCTATAGCCAGCCTGTTGGAGCCATGCTAACGTGCACAGTTTGGTGGCATTTACTGCACACACCATGTCTGTGGCCGTCACCTGTCTGTAGTTCCGAACACTTCATCATCCCCAAAGAGACCCTGCACCTGTTAAGCAATTATTCCCTGTCCTGAGCCAGAATGATCTCATCTGAACTTGATTGCAGCCGCAGAGACCCTGTTTGCACATAGGTCCCATTCACAAATACCGGGTTTACGACTTTGGTGGGCACACAGTTCAGCCCAGTGCAGGTGTGGTGGAAGGCGGGGCATTAGGAACACAGGAGTCATTGGATATCTCTACAGAGAATCCTACTGTTAGCTCTGTTTCTCCTTTGTTAACATGGCTTCCTCCCTCCCCTCCCCCCGGCCATAGTGAAATGAGAGCCGTGAGAAAACAGAGAGCAGCAGGTGTGACCTTCCTTCTACCCCAAAGCCAGGTGAGCACAAGGAGATAGGAACAGGAAGTGGATCACTCCCTGCCGGACCAGTGGTCTCGGCATAACACTCAGGCTGTGCCATCTCCTATGCACGGCACTCTACGTCTCTCCGCAGCGGCGTGTGTGTCGCTTTGTCCATTCAGCTAGGCACGGGGGCTTTTTGCCGGAAGGAGTGAGCAACAGGGCAGAAGTCTTCCTGAGGCAAGTTAGAGCCCGGAAACTTATACAGCCTTAGGTGTGTGTGCTTACCCTAACACAGAGCCAAAAAGAGCCTCATCTTTCAAAAGGTAAGCGGAGAAGTTGCGGCTAAGGCCTATAGGATGACCTGTGGCCGCCTCTGCTTGGGCTTCGTATCAGCTAAGATCGAGGCTTTTAGCTACTTTCAGGCCACTTTGGATGGGCTGGCAAGGTGGAAATACAAAACAAGCAGGCCAGTAACTCGATCGTCTTGCAGAGTGACAGAAGTGTCCTGCATCGACGCAACCAGGGTGTACTTGGAGTTGATTCTGCTGAGCGAGGCAGGGGGCAGCATGTTTCTAAAATTGTGTACATTGTACTTTCCATTTGTAGACTTCAGTCTAA
>NW_016108194.1:214039-215384 GCF_001604975.1 Cebus imitator | reverse complement strand
CCACTGTCACCCAGGCTGGAGTGCAGTGGCACATTCTTAGCTCACTGCAACCTCCGCCTCCTAGGTTCAAGCAATTCTCTTGCGTCAGCCTCCAGAGTAGCTGGGACTATAGGCACGCATCACTACACCTGGCTAATTCTGTATTTTTAGTAGAGATGGGATTTCACCATGTTGGCCAGGCTGGTCTTGAGCTCCTGGTCTCAAGTGATCTGCCCACCTTGGCTTCCCAAAGTACTGGGATGAGTAGCGTGAGCCACCGCGGGTGGCCTAAATGAGTTCTTGAATTATTCTTTTCAGTGCCACTTTTTTTTTTTTTTGAGGTATAAAGAATTTTCTTTTTAATTTTATTTATTTTAAAAACTTTTGTTTTAGGTTCAGGGGTACATTTGGAGGTTTGTTACATGGGCAAACTGCATGCCACTTGGTGAACCGATTTTGCCACCCAGGTAATAAGCATCGTACCTGGCTGGTAGATTTCCCATCCTCATCCTGCTCCCCACTTCCACCTTCCAGCCCCCGGTGTCTGTTGTCCCCTCCCTGTGTCCGCCCTCTCTACCTTCCAGCGCCCGGTGTCTGTGGTTCCCCTTCTCTGTGTCCGCCCCCCTCCACCTTCCTGCGCCGGGTGTCTGTGGCTACCCCCACTGTGTCCATCCCTCGCTACCTTCCCGCGCCCGGTGTCTGTGGATCCCCCCCTCTCTGTGTCCGCCCCCTTCCCCCCTCCGGCACCGGTGTCTATGGTTCCCCCTCTGTCTGTGTCCGCCCCCCTCCACCCTCTGGCGCCCGGTGTCTGTGATTCCCCCTCTCTCTGTGGCTCCCCCTCTCTCTGTGGCTCCCCCTCTCTCTGTGTCCGCACCCTCCACCCTCCGGCACCGACGTCTCTTGCTCCCCGTCTCTATGTCCACGTGTCGCCAGTGTTTAGCTCCCGCATATAAGTGGGAACGTGGTGCTTGGCATGTAAGTGCACTTAGGAGAACGGCCTCTCCACCTCCATCCATGTTGCTGCAGGGGGCATGATATTCTTTTTCCTTTAATTTTAATTTTATTCTTTATGATTTATCCTAAGGCAGGTATGTGTAACTCAAAAAACCAGAGTTTTTTTGCTTTTGAGTAACAGTGGTAACAGTACCAGCCACAGTAGCAAGGATGAGAAAACCAATTCTTAGTTTCCAAGCCCGTTAATAATTGTTTCTATGGAAAGGAATAGGCAAAAGTAATGTTACTGTCTTTCCCCCATCAAATACTGCACAGGAGGGAAAGGGGGCATGGTGTTACTCAACTAAGTTATTGCAACAGTCACAGCTTCTAAGGTGGCTGCATTAGCCAAGCACCACTGAGTTTTGTGGGG
>NW_016108194.1:211008-213384 GCF_001604975.1 Cebus imitator | reverse complement strand
AGGACGTGGACCCTCTGCGGAACACCCGAGTACCTGGCCCCGGAAGTCATTCAGAGCAAGGGCCACGGGAGGGCCGTGGACTGGTGGGCCCTCGGCATCCTGATATTCGAGATGCTCTCCGGGTAAGTAGAGTCTCCGTAGAGAATCTTCATCTCACAGGCCAGCACCCCTTCCCCCATCCATTCATCCCTGGGCATTTTTGCAGTCTTGAAAATAGTCTGTGAGTGTTGCAAACACACAGTGTGGCCGCACACACGTCTGCTGCCCTGCTAAGGCTGGCAGTGTGAATTGGCAGTTGAGTTTGTTTGAGTAAGAGGCAAAAATCGCAAAGTTGTGAAGGAGCCACGCATGCATGCCTGCTGAGATTTTTACATCTAAATATCTATATCTTCCTTAAATATAAAATTCACGTTCTGGGCTGGTCTGAAGGCAGCGAGTTATCTCAGTTGATTTTCATAGTTAGTTGCAGGTTGAACTCCTTGCTCCACTCTTGCCCCCCTTCTCACTTCTGCACTTCATGAGTCTTAAAAAGAATTTAAAAAATAAATCTTCCACACAGAGCCTTTCTGAAGTAACCTGCAGAGTTCAGGAGGGCACAGATCGGATCAAGGTAAATCAGCCAAATACAATTGATTTCTGGATGAACAGCGTGCAAGGAAGGCGAGAATGTGTTTTTCTTCTAAAACCCCATACCTGTGTTATGGAAAGGGGTCCTGATCCAGACCACGAGAGAGCGTTCTTGGATCTCTCGCAAAAAAGAATTTGGGGAAAGTCCACAGAGTAAAGTGAAAACAAGTTTATTAAAAATAAAGTAAAAGAATAAAAGTATGGCTACTCCATAGGCAGGGCAGCCCCCAGGGTACTGGTTGGCTATTTTGATGGCTATTTCTTCATTTTATGCTAAACAACGCGTGGATTTTTTGTGAGTTTCTGGGAAAGGGGTGGGCAATTCCTGGAGCTGAGGGAAACTTCCTGACATTGTCATGGCGATTGTAAACTGTCATGGCACTGGTGGGAGTGTCCTTTAGTACCTACTGCATTATAATTAATGTATAATGAGCTGTGAGGTCAGTCAGAGGTCACCATTGTCTCCTTCTTGATTTTGATGGGATTCAGCCAGTTTTACTGCAGCCTGTTTCATCAGCAAGGTCTTTGTCACCTGTATCTTCTGCTGACCTCCTATGTCATCCTGTGACTTAGAATGACTTAAGCATTGGGAATGCAGCCCAGTAGGTCTCAGCCTCATTTTACCCAGCCCCTGTTCAAGATGGAGTTGCTCTGGTTCCAGTGCCCGTGATACCTGTGTTGGGTGAGATTTGGAAGTCAGGGGAGGTGCCATCCTCCCTGTGACCACATAACAGAGAGGTCCGTCATCCGTCGGGATGTCAGCATGATTCGGTGTTGAAGTCCAGCATATGCCTGAGACAGCTCCACCATGACTTGCCCGGAAACACAAAGGAAGCATGCAGCACTTGGAAACGCAGGATGCTGGCGTCATCCTCGTTGGGTTGTTAGTATCTGGCATGCCTGTTAATTCCCTAGAGCAACTCAGTAGCGTGGCGCTTTTCCAGATAGGAACCTGTAGGAAGGAGTGAGCTATGTGTGCAGAGGAGCTGTGGTACTGTGTGCCTCTAGACAGGATGAAGATGAGAGGAAGCCCAGGCAGGGAGGGCCCAGAACACCGGTGGGGATCCTCTGCCATGCTTGCCACCGCCGACTCTGCCTCCTAGGTTCTGTCTTTTCCTGTGTGCTTCTTTCTTCTGCTTGCCTCTGAGTCTCAAACACAGACACCAGCATTTCCTCTGAGTGCCCCCCATTGTCACAAAAGTCAGATCATAAGCCAGATCCTCTGTCACATCTCTCCAATTCCCTGCAGGGGGTAAAGACAAGAGGTTTTATCTGGGAAGCCTTCCCTTTCAGTTGGAAACAAAGGAGGGGAGGAAGACAGGTGTTCTCCTGCCAGGAAGGTGTGTCTAAGCCGGATCCTGCTGGCAAAAGGAGCACCAAATGCTTGTTCCTGGGGGTGTGGGTCATGTAAATTCTAACATCTGCCTTAGGAAATCCAGTCAGTCACTGACTTTGTTTGGGGAGCAGGTAGGGGTCATTTTCCCAAGTGCTTATCTCTGCCATCTTTGATAAAGAAAGCAAATCCTTTAATTCCCACACTAGCCTAGGGATCAGAGCGATGTTGAACAAGCACTGCCGAAGAATTCCAGCACAAAACCGGAGCATGAGATGCCAGAGGAGGAGAGTGGAGCCTGTGAAAACCTGTATTTCATTGTCTGGCTATCCATGTATGTCATTTGTCATCCATCTGTCTACCCACCTGTCTGTCTATGTCTGTATGTTATCCATCCATCCATCCATCCTCCACCC
>NW_016108194.1:205435-210349 GCF_001604975.1 Cebus imitator | reverse complement strand
CATCCGTCTGTCTATCTACCCATCCACCTATCCATTCATCCACCCAGCCACCCACGCACCTGTCCCTGTCTGTCTCTATGGTCTGTCTACCTATTACGTATGTATCTGTTTATCCATTTATCCTTATCTATCATCTGTTTAAGCTGTCATTTATATATTTATATATCCATCTCGCTCTCCATCTCTCTATCTCTGTGATCTTTTTATCTAGCTAGCTACCTGTCATCTGTGTATATACCTATCCTCTGTCATTCATGTATCTGTCCATCTGCTTCCTATTCTTCTAGCTTTCTATTTGCCTATCCATCTACTTAGCATCTGTCTTTCTGTGTAACTGTTTACCTACCTACCTACCCATCTGTCAGTCATCTATCTGCCTTTTCATCTATCTGCTTTTCTGTATATCTATCTACCTATTTGTCAATTATCTGCCTACCTACCTACCGTTCTATCTAGCTATCAGTCATCTACCTACGTATCTACCTGTTGGTCTTTTGATTTTTCCATTACTCTTTGCTGAGACATGCCTACAAATCACATAGAACCAAACTTCTTAATATGCGCCCTCGCCTGTGATGTCCTAGGCAAACCCAAAAGGTTAAAAACAACTGAGGCATATTGATCGGTGTCCACCCAAGGAAAAGCACCACATTTTCCTTCGGTGATAACACTGACCACACGAGGGCAGCATTGCCTGAGGATCTTTGTATCCTGGAGTCTAATACTTTTAAATAGAGTGAGGTTCATGTACACCAAATTTTATTGATTATAGGATGGAGAATACAATATACTATTAGAACATAATATTGTTAAAATATAACATAGAATTATTAGAATATAATTAAAACAGTATTAGTCTCAGGCATGCTGAAGTTAAAAATACATAAAAATAAATTTTAAAAGAATAGAATATTACACTCAAAATGACTGTATTACAATTATTATATAAAGTTACCAGAATTGTTAGTAGGCTGTAATATATTGGAATATTTGATATATTAGAATATAATAGAATAGAAAACCTAATTATAACGTAATATGTCATTAGGCTAATTGAAAATGAATAATTAGGCCAGGCACGGTGGCTCACACATGTAATCCCAACACTTTGGGAGACCAAGGCAGGCGGATCACCTGAGGTCAGGAGTTCAAAACCAGCCTGGCCAACATGTTGAAACCCCATCTCTACTAAAAGTACAAAAAAAATTAGCTGGACATGGTGGTGCGCGCCTGTAATCCCAGCTACTTGAGAGGCTAAGGCACGAGAATTGCTTGAACCCAGGAGGCAGAGGTTGCAGTGAGCCAAGATTGTACCACTGCACTCCAGCCTGGGCAAGGGAGTGAGACTCCATCTCAAAAAAAAAAAAAAAAAAAAAAAAAAAAAAAAGCTAATAAATAATTAAATGAATAACTGTCTCCTAATTAAAGCCCAGTCTGCTGATCTGTGCATTTTATGAGGCAGGGAGCTATTGATTCACAGCCTATTTTTATTTTCCTTTTCTCTAATTGGAGTCTTTCTGGGTGAATGTTGTTTTTTCAGTTTCTCAGCAGCCCTGTCTCTTTTCCCATAGCTGTGTTTTGGGAGTGGCCCGCCTCGCCAGCCCAGCTCTCCGCGGGCGTTTCCATGCTCTTCCCCAGCCCCGCTGGCCTGAGCTCCCGCCTGCTCCGCCCCAAGCCTTCTCACTGTCTCCTGCACCCACTCCTGCCTACAGTACATTTCCTTGGAAGCAGCTGCAGGCATCTTGCCCATGTCCCCACCAGCTGTGTCTCTCTTCCCTGGGGGCCCACTTCTTGCTTCCCGGGTGACTGGAGCGGAATCGGAGGCTCCTTTGCACATGAGGTTCTGAGACTGTCTGTCTGTGGGTGGTCAACCCTCCTTACACAGCAGCTTGGCCCCTCCTTTCTTCACACTGCTTTTTGAACATGCCAGGAAGCCTGACCTGTCCCCTGCCCAAAGGCGCCCCCAGGGCTGGCCCTTTTTTTTTTTTTTAAGACAGGGTCTCACTCTGTCGCTGAGGCTGGAATGCAATCTTGGCTCACTGCAACCTCTGCTTCCCAGGTTCAAGCAATTCTCCTGCCTCAGCCTCCCAAGTAGCTGGGATTACAGGTGTGTGCCACCACGCCCAGCTAATTTTTGTATTTTTAGTAGAGACAGGGTTTCACCATATTGGCCAGGCTGGTCTCAAACTCCTGACCTCAAGTGATCTGCCTGCCTTGGCCTCCCAAAGTGCTGGGCTGACAGGTGTGAGCCACCGCACCCAGCCAGGGCTGGCCCTTTCTCTCCCACTGCACATGCTGCAGGCTCACCTGCCACCTGCTCCCAGAGCCCTCTGGGGCCTCCCCTGTTCTCCTGGTCACCCCCTGTCTGACCAGCCCATCTGTTTTCTTTATACTGCTTAGCAGCTCCGAAACCATCTTGATTTTGTGTTGTGTTGACTGCCTCTAAAACCAACACCTCCAAGCTGCTCTCCTTACCTCCTTGAACCCAGAAGCTTCTGGTGGCTGGATGGAGGCATTGCTGCACACACAGATGGAGATGGCCTGCAGTCGGGGTCTTCCTGCCTCCCTCCCCAGCCCGGGGCTGCACCTTCCCTGTGACAGCTCTGTTTGCTGGGTTCTCACTCTTAGCGGACCAAGTGAGGCTGGGCCTTGTCTGTTTTATTGCTTCCACCAATTATCTCAGTCTTCCACGAAGTACAAGGAAAACCGTCTGTTTGGTAAAATCTGCCATGTGATTAGAAAGGAGATCATATCATGCAGATTTTATTTTCATGGAATGAGACATGTTTCAGTCAGGTGAAAATTGCGTGGCACATTCTGGAATAAAATCACTCATGCACTTTCCATGGGCCCAAGCTCTGCTCCAATCTCCCATCCTGTTCTCTTTTCTTATCTGTGTCCGTGTTTTCATTCTCCCAGGGAGTTTAATTCAAGAGACAGGTAAAGGCTGGGCATGGTGGCTCATGCCTGTCAGCCCAGCACTTTGGGAGGCTGAGGCAGAAAAATTGTTTAAGCCCAAGAGTTCAAGACCAGCCTAGGCAATGTAGTGGGACCCCCATCTCTCCAAAAAATAAAAATAGAACTAGCTGAGTGTGGTTGTATGAGCCTGTAGTCCCAGCTGCTCAGGAGGCTAAGGTGGGAGGATTGCTTCAGCCCGGGAAGTTGAGGCTGTGGTGAGCTGAGATGCACCAGTGCACATCAGCTTGGGCGACAGAGCAAGACACTGTCTCAGAAAAAGAAAAGAAAATCAGCTAAAGCATAAAGAATAAAACACGGGCACACAAGTCGTAGAGCACAGTGTAGGGTAAGAGAAAGCCCCCAGGGCGTCCTGTCTTAGTTATGACAGCAGTGATTCTCAAAGTGGCATCCCAAGGGACCCTGGTGTTCCTAAAGTGTGTTTTAGCAGATGAGTGAGACATTTTTCCAGTAGTGATGAATTTTCTTCATAGGCATCAACTAAAACAATACAGCATAGCAGACAGGGTGCAGAAGATTCTACGGAAGGAGGAATCTGTCTGCGAATGGAGCCCCTTCCACAGGGAGCGTTGGGCACTGTGCAGTGGTTCTCAAACATGCTGGCCTCAGGACCCCTTCAACATACACCTCAGAGTTATTAACAAGCCACAGAACTTCCACGCTGACTGCACTTGAAATTAAAGTGGAGACTGAAATATAAATAAACAATACATAAATAATATATATGAGAAGTTAAATGATAGTCACAGAGGTGAACATAAATAGCATTTTTAAATGAAAAAAAAATGTGTAACCACAGTTGTAGAAATAAAACCATTCAGGCTGGGCAAAGTGGCTCACGCCATAACCCTAGCACTTCAGGAGGCTGAGGCAGGAGGATCACTTGAACCCAGGAGTTGGAGGCCAGCCTAGGCAACATAGTGAGACCCCATCTCTACAAAAAATAAAATGAAAGAACTAAACCAATTAGTTGCTTGCCTGTGGTCCGGGTACTTTGGGAGGCTAAGGCAGGAGGATCACTTGAGGCTGGGAAGTCAAGGCTGCAGTGAGCTGTGGTCTCGCCACTGCACTCCAGCCTGGGTGACGGAGACCCTGTCTCTAAAAAGAGAGAAAAACATTCTTGAGGAGGTTGGCCGTATCTTCTGTGTTTTGCGAATCTCTTTAGTGTCCAGCTTTGACAAGGGCTGCCGGCTTCTCCCTCTGTCTGCTGTGCTGTGTAGTGCGTTGTTTAGCTCAGGCATAGGAAGAAATGTGTCACTATTCAGAACTGGGGTCAGAAAAACGACCTCGCCCATCCCTGAATTGAGGTCGGGAAACCACCCTGGGACTGCACTTTGAGAGCCACTGCTGTGACGGCCAAGGCAAGGTGCCCCAGGACTCTTCCCCCTCCACTCTGCCCCAACCCTCGCACACCCCAATGCGCTGCCGCTTCCGCTCCACCAGGCCCTCCGCTTCCCCTTCTCATCTCCCACCTCAACCTGCTTCATCTGAGGAGCACACGCTTTATATTTATTTATTATTATTATTATTTTAGAGGGACTCTTGCTCTGTCACCCAGGCTGGAGTGCAGTGGCACGATGTCGGCTCACTGCAACATCCGCCTCCCAGGTTCAAGCGATTCTCCTGCCTCAGCCTCCTGAGTAGCTGGAATTACAGGTGTGTGTCATGACTCCTGGCTTTTTGTACTTTTAGTAGAGACGGGGTTTCACCGTGTTGGCCAGGATGGTCTTGAACTCCTGACTTCAAGTGATTCACCTGCCTCGGCCTCCCAAAGTTCTGGGATGAGAAGCATGAGCCTGTACATGTTTACATTAAAATTAATGGTTATATTAAATGGTTACATTAAATGTAATGGTTACATTAAAACTTTACTGGCAGATAATAGAGCTAGGGGGCACAATTGGCATGCATTTTTTTCTTCTTTTCTTTTTTTTTTTT
>NW_016108194.1:204112-205405 GCF_001604975.1 Cebus imitator | reverse complement strand
TCAGGAGTGCGGTGGTGCAATCACAACTCACTGCAGCCTCGACCTCCTGGGCTCAAGCAAACCCCCCTGCCTCTGCCTCCTGAGTAGCTGGAATGACAGGCACACATCACTGTACCTGCCTAACTTCTTAAAAATATTTTGTAGAGATAGGGTTTTGCTGTGTTACCCAGGCTGGTTTCAGATTCCTGGGCTCAAGAGATCCACCTGCCTCAGCCTCCCAAAGTTCTGGGATGACAGCCGTGAGACAGGTTCTTGTTCTGTGTCCAGACGAGTGCAGTGGCACAGTCATAGCGCACTGAAACCTCCACCTCCTGGGCTCAAGCGATCCTCCTGCCTCAGCCTCCTGGGACTACAGAAAGCCGTATCTGGGAACACAGGCACACACCAGCACGTCCAACTCATTTTTAAAGTTTTTGGTCTCACTATGTTGTCAAAGCTGGTCTTGAACTCCCAGGCTCAGCATTTCTCCTGCCTTGGTCTCTCAAAGCGCTGCGATTACAGACATGCACCATTGTGTCCAGTGTTTTTCCTTTTGAGGCAGGCTCTCACTCAACTGTTGCCGGGAGCGAGAGGCTGGAGCGCAGTGGCGCAATCACAGCTCATCGAAGCCCCCACCTCCTGGGCTCAAGTGATTCTCCCGCTTCAGCTTCTTGAGTAGCTGGGACCACAGGTGCACATCACTACGCCTAGCTAGTTTTTAAATTTTTTGTAGAGATGAGATCTTGCTGTGTTGTCCAGGCTGACCTTGAACTCCTAGGCTTAAGCAGTCCTCCCACCTTGGCCTTTCCAGGTGCTGGGATGACAGGCTTGAGCCACTATACCTAGCTTGGGCATGAATTTTGAAGGTGAAAATCTTGAGCTTGCATTCATGCTGATTAGCAGATCATCCTTGTAAGTAGAGCTGTCACCACAGATCAGTTTAACTTGCTTAATATGCCAAATGCCATATAATGAGAATTTATTCCTCATTTGGTAAGAATTGGAAGCAGTCTCTATATTTGGAGACAGAAATGTGAGGGTTTGAGAGGGCACCGCCCAGGTGTCCAGGGAGTGCTGTTTCTCACACATACCCCCACCCCACACAGCCCCCCAGGGAGTGCTGTTTCTCAAGACACACACATGCACACACAACACACACAACCCCCGGGGAGTGCTGTTTCTCAGACACACACACACACACACACACACACACTCACACCTGGGAGTGCTGTTTCTCAGACACACACACTCACACCTGGGAGTGCTGTTTCTCAGACGCACACACACACTCACACCTGGGAGTGCTGTTTCTCA
>NW_016108194.1:176899-203336 GCF_001604975.1 Cebus imitator | reverse complement strand
GGGAGTGCTGTTTCTCAGACACACACACACACACACACACACACACACACCTTGGAGTGCTGTTTCTCAGACACACACACACACACACACAACACACACACCCCCGGGGAGTGTGTTTTTCAGACACACACACATACACACTCACGCACAGACTCTCTCTGTCTCTGTGCTTTTTCTTTTGGGCAAGATGATCAGTTAGTGCTCACCTATTATTTATTTGTTTGTACATATTAAATACCTTTCATATGATCTTGTCATGTAATGTCTACTGACCAAGAGCATTTCATTTATTATTCTCCATAAATGTTTTTAGGTGTGTATGACACATTTCCTCCTGGAGTTTAATGTTCCAGTCCTGTATTTGTACATTTCCCCAGTGAAATCACACAGCTGAATGTATTCAGACAGGGCCGCCACCCAAACCCAGAAAGAAACGGGAATGCAACTCCCCCAGCTACCGTTTTAGAGAACACTGCTGGCGGGTGAGGGAGGACGGGCTTGGGAGGTAGTTAACATCTGAGGCATCAGCGTTGGCGAGGATCGGATGAGTGTCTGTACTCGGAGCTCTGCTTCCCAGCCTGGCCTGGGTGGTTTTTCAATATGTGATGGCTCGTAACTCCAGAACCAGCGGCCCAGAGACATACACTAATGGAAAAGTCACCTTCATGCTAAAGAGCAAAACTGAGCAACTGAAATGTTGTTTCAGAACGGACAAATGCTGTGTTAGGGCCACATCGCACACACCTAATGCTTTACATTCCTTCAGTATGTTTCATTTCCTCATGTAACCCACTGCTTCTCTGTCACCTCTCCCATTCATTTCCATTTTTATAGTTCGTATTTCTCTAGTTTTTCTTTCAATTTTTCTTCACTGCAGTGGATTGGACAGTTCACGTGTGTGGTTCTAGGTATGAATGTCCTGGTGCTGCTGTTACAGATTTCCACAGACGGGAAGGTTTAAACAAGATAATTTTATCCTCTCCCAGTCCTGGAGACCGGAAGTTTGAGATCAAAGTGTCTCAGGACTGCGCTGCAGGGAAGGCTCCTTCCTGCCTCTCCCGGCTCCTGGGGGCTCCAGCATCCCTGGACTTGTGGCCGTGTCACTGCAGTCTCTGCCTCCGCCTCCACGTGGCTTTCTCCTCTGTGTCTCCTCTGAAGTCTCTTATGAGGACACCTCCCATTGGATTTGGGTCTACCCGATTCCAGGATGATCTCATCTGAAGCTCCTCAAGTTATTCTATCTGCAAAGACCCTATTTCCCAATAAGGTCCCATTCGCAGGCTGTTAGGGCAAAATCACCGATGTACCTTTTTGGGGATCTCTGTCCACCCACTCCACTGAATTTTGTTTAGGTCAGGAAGTGATCTGAAATCTACAGGAGAATTATTTTTGCTTATTGACATTTCTGATCATCAATGAGGGTGTCATTTGAAAGCTCCATTTTATAAGGTATTTCCATTGCTAGCATACCTGAATTAGAATATCTAAGTCAAAAGAAGCTTAAATAGAAAACATGACTTTGAGTCAATGAGTCTTTGTTCTGGTCAATATGAGAAAATCTCGGAAGTACAACTTGTGCCTTGGACATGTAGGTATCTAGTATACGTTCATTGGTGGTTGATATGGTTTGGATTTGTGTCCCCACGCAAATCTCATGTTCCAGTGTCATCCCCAGTGTTGGAGGAGGGACCTGGTGAGATGTGATTGGATCATGGGGGTGGTTTCTGATGCTTTAGCAACACCCCCTAGTACTGTCTTGTGATGGAGTTAGAAGATCTGCTGGTATAAGAATGTAGCACTTTCCCCCTTTGCTCGCTCTTCCTCATCTGCCACCATGTAAGGTGTGCCTTGCTTCCCCTTCGCCTTCCACCATGATTGTAAGTTTCCTGAGGCCTCCCCGGCCTTGTGGAACAGTGAGTCAATTAAATCTCTTTTCTTTATAAATTACCCAGTCTCAGGTAGTTCTTTATAGCATACTGAAAGTGGACTAATACAGTTGACTTCTAGATTTTCTTGGATTTAGCTTGGTCTTTGCAGTTTTAAGTATATATATTTTTTAGTTTATTTCACATGTTTTTAAAATTTCTAGATATTACTAAAGATAAGCCTGTTGATTTCTGCAGCAGGACTACAATCTTTTTACTACAGTCAAGAAAGCATAGTACGACAATCTCATTTTTTTATACCACTGTTTTCAAGGCTGTATTTGCATGTATTTCCATCTTTCTGCTGGTCTCCAGGGGTCAAGAAATGGTTTTCTTTGGGTAAAGAGATTTGGTCAGCTTTGCATCCGGTCTCAGGTACAAGTATGGACTCTGCTCCTGCACCTTAAAAGTAGTCACATAGTGAGACCGCATCCCTACATAAAGTCAAAAAATTAGCCAGGCATGGTGACACACACCTGTGCTCCCAGCTACATGGGAGGCTGAGGTGGGAGGATCACCTCCTGGGGGAGGTCAAGGCTACAGTGAACTGTGATTGCACCACTGCACTGCAGCCTGGGTGACAGAGTCAAAACCTGTCTCAAAAAAGAAAGAAAAATATGATATAGTATAATTCAGGCTCTTTCATTTGGCCTGTACACATGTATTGAGCACCTGTTGTGTGCCACATAGTGGTCCATGAATGAGGAATATAAAGAAGTTCACTGCTGGGTGTGGCAGCTTACGTCTGTAGTCCCAGTATTTTGGAAGGCTGAAGTGGGAAGATCCCTTGAGCCCAAGAGTTTGACACCAGCCTAGGCAACATAGTGAGACCTCATCTCTACCAAAAGTTGAAAAACAAAAAAGCAGCCTGGCATGGTGGTATGCACCTGTAGCCCCTGCTGCTCAGGAGGCTGAGGTGGGAGCCAAGATCACACTGCCGTACTCCAGCCTGGGCAGCAGAGCAGGACCGTGGCTCAAACAAAAGTAGTTCACTGACATTCACGTGCAGTTTATTGAGGGTGCTGTTTATACCGCTGTGTAAGCAGGCTCAATACCGAGCTCTCCAAGGTGGAGTCTATTAGGTATTGCTTGTACTGTAGACAGAAGAAAGCCTTAAGAAGTGTCCTGTTTTTGGATATAGTGGCGTATTCACCACATAAACTTGAACAATTATTTTATGTTTAATTTATTTATTTACTCCATCTCGCTCTGTTGCCCAAGCTGGAGTGCAGTGGTGTGATCTCAGCTCACTGCAGCCTCTGCCTCACAAGTTCAAGTGATTCTCCTGCCTCAACCTCCTGAGTAGCTCAGATTACAGGCACCTGCAACCATGCCCAGCTAATTTTTGTACTTTCAGTAGAGATGGGTTTGACCATGTTGGCCAGGCTGGTCTGGAACTCCTGACCTCAGGTGACCTGCCTGCCTCGGCCTTTCAAAGTGCTGGGATTGCAGGCATGAGCCACAGCACCCGGCCTATTTTATATTTTATTTTATTTTGAGACAAGGTCTTACTCTGTCACCCAGGCTGAAGTGCAGTGACATGATCACAGCTCACGGCAGCCTTGATCTCCTGTGCTCAAGCCATCCTCCCACCTCAGCCTCCCAAGTAGCTGGGACCACACGTGTGTATCGCCACACCCAGGTGGTTTTTTTAAAGACTGGGTTTTGCCATATTTTCCAGGCTTATTTTTTAAATGGACACATAATAATTGTACATATTCATGGGGTACACAGTGATGCTTTGATACAAAGAATGGAGTAATCAGATCAGGGTAATGAGCATATCCATCATCTCAGTCATTTACCATTTCTTTGTGTTAGGAACATTCAATATCTTTCTACCTGTTTGAAACCATACGATGTATTATTGCTGATTATAGTCATCCTGCAGGGCTATAAAGCACTGGAACATACTCCTCCTCTCTGGTTGTAATTTTGTATCCTTTAACAAACCTATCTCTATCTCTCAGTTCTTCCCTCCCAGGCTTTAGTATCCTCTGTTCTGCTTTATCCTTTCAGGAGATCAGCATTTTTTTAGCTTCCACGTATGAGTAAGCTCAAGTGGTGTTTAATGTTCTGTTCCTGGCTTATTTCACCTAACGTAACGTCCTTAGGTTTCATCCATGTTGCTGCCAATCAGAGGATTTTATTCTTTTTTATGGCCGAATAGTATTCTACTATGTAAATACCTCCTTTTCTTTACCTATCTGTTCATCTGTTGATAGACACCAGGTTGATTCCCTTTCTTGGCTGTTGTGAATAGTGCTTTGGTAAACACGGGCGTGCTCGCGTGCTCATGTCTGTCCGATATCATGACTTCCTTTCCTTTGAATAAATACCTCGTGATGTGATGGCTAGGTCATATGGGAGTTCTATTTCTAGTTTTGAGGAACCTCCATACTGCTCTCCATGGTGGCTCTACTAGTTTACATTCCCACCAACATTGCGTAAGAGTTCCCTCTTCAGCCAGGCCCAGCGGCTCACGCTGGTAATCCTAGCAGTTTGGGAGACCAAGCTGGGTGGATCGATTGAGTCCAGGACTTCAAGACCAGCCTGGGCAACATGGCGAAACCCCACTTCTACAAAAAATACAAAAATTAGCCGGCATGGTGGTGGGCGCCTGTGGCTCCAGCTACTTAGAGGGCTGAGGCAGGTCCATTGCTTGAGCCTGGGAGGCGGAGGTTGCAGTGAGCTGAGCAAGACCCTGTCTCAAAAAAAAAACAAAAAACAAAAAACAGTTCCCTTTTCTCCACATCCTCGCCAGCATTTGTTATTTTTGTGTGTATGTGTCTTTTTTTTTTGAAATGGAGTCTCACTCTTGTCACCTAGGCTGGAGTGCAATGGTGCAATGTCGGCTCACTGCAACTTCCACCTCCCAAATTCAAGTGATTCTTCTGCCTCAGCCTCCAGAGTTGCTGGGATCACAGGCATGCGCTACCATACCTGGCTAATTTTTGTATTTTTAGTAGAGATTGGGTTTCGCTGTGTTGGCGAGACTGATCTCAAATTCCTGACCTCAGGTGATCCGCCTGCCGCAGCGTCCGAAAGTGCGTGGGATTACAGTGTCTTTTTGATCATAGCCATCTTAACTGGGATGAGATGATTGCTACCTCACTGAGATTTTGATTTGCATTTCCCTGATGATTACTGAGTTGAGCATTTTTTTCATATACATGCTGGCCTTTTCCATGTCTTCTTTGGAGAAATGTCTGTTAAGACCATCTGTCCATTTTTTAATTGGGCTGCTTGTCTTTTCGCGATTGAGACGTTTGAGTTCCATGCTTGGTCATGGTGGTGGATTCACCCCGATAAACATGAGAGCCTTTCTCTCCAGCATTAGCACACAGGTAAGGAATGGACTGGTGGCCTCTCTGAATAAGATGCCCGAAGGAGTTGCCTTCTGCTCAGCAGCCGCCTCTCTAATGGTCTTTCTGCCCTCTCCAAGGGAGCTTGCCCTGCACTGGGGTGCAGCACATGATGCCTTGCCTGGTAGAACATCTGACTGTCACGTGCTTTCAGATCGGGACGACATCAGTGTGCGGGGGAGGAGTGCATGTGGAATAGATTATCTCCTGCCTGTGTTAAGCAGAAATAGCTATCGTTGCAAAGCACGGATTTTTTCCATGCTTCCTCCCCACTAAAAATACGTGTTTGTTTTTCTAACAGGTTTCCTCCATTTTTTGATGACAACCCGTTTGGCATTTATCAGAAAATTCTTGCAGGCAAAATAGATTTCCCCAGGCATTTGGATTTTAGCGTAAAGTAAGTAAACCGTTTGCCTCGTCATGGGGTGTGTTTATTTTTAAAGTGTCTAAAATCACCGTGAAAACATGCACTCAGCAGGATACCATATTGCATTATTAAATGTGCTGCGCATAAACTATTTTGGACAGTTGTCTTTTCCACACACACAAAAAAAGATTTTAAGTATTCTACTGTAATGATAACTTCATATTTTTATGACTGTGGGCCGTATTTCATTCTTTTGGTAATATGTTATATTTAAAATGAGCCAATGAACAAATTTGTCATCGAATTTTATAAGAGAGCAGTTTTGGAATTTGACAAGCAGGGTCCTCCTAGTTCTGTGGCTAGCAGAGCTGTTGATGGACTTAGCAGAGTCTTATCCTTTCTCTCCTGCTTTAATTATGCTCAGCCTAAGTCCTTTTTAATGTCAACATTTTCAGTTCTGAGCATGTTGCTTCAAGAACATTTACAGTTGCTGGATATTGGCGACTTTGGATGCACATTTTATTATGGTTATGGCAGTAGAGAAAGAAGATATTTTATGTTTAAGAAAATAATATCTTTTTCTTATAATTTGTACAAGATATAAGATAACATCTTACATCTTAAATATAAGAATGTGGCTGGGTGCAGTGGCTCACGCCTGTAATCCCAGCACTTTGGGACGCTGAGGCGGGCGGATCACGGGGTCAGGCAGGAGATCAAGACCATCCTGGCTAACATGGTGAAAGCCTGTCTCTACTAAAAATACAAACAATTAGCTGGGCATGGTGGCACATACCCGTAATTCCAGCTACTCAGGAAGCTGAGAAGGGAATCGCTTGAGCCCGGGAGGTGGAAGTTGCAGTGAACCGAGATGGTGCCACTGCACTCCAGCCTGGGCGACACAGTGAGACTTCATCTCAAAAAAAAGAATGGTTTTGGTTTTCTGTCTACCTTACTCAATCTGGTCACCTGGAAGCCATTTTTACTGTAATAAGCACTGATTTCTGTTTGTTTCATGGTATTTTTCAGATGAGTTGATGGGCGCACCAGCCCCCCAGGCACAAACTAGAGCTAAATGCATTTAGTTGAGAATTAAACTTTTCTTTTCTGTGGGCTATTTGTTTAGGAGCTGGTGGAATTTCAGTTCAGAGAAGACTTATTTCCGGGCGCTGGACCAGGCTGTTTTGAATATGCCTTTATGGGGCCCCTGGTTACCTTCAGTTGAGTTTCTTGGTGGCGAATGTTCCGCATCCTAAGCAGAGCTTCTTAGTCTGAATAGAAGATAGGGTCGTGTTTTTATTGGCTTGAGCTTATGTTGTGCTTGACACGCTAGAGGCAAGCTTTAAAAGGCTTTAGCGAGAAAATGAGGCTTTGCTTAACAATGAGTCACCTAGAAGGGACACCCTGTCCAGTGAATGGGAAGGCAGGGGAAACAGCACCTCAGAAGCCAGCTGCTCTGGAAGGAAATAGAAAGGTTATGTAGACCTTCTCTCCCAGGCCGCAAATCCCATCTGAGTTGAGTGACATTATATCCAGTGGATGGCAGAGCACTTTCATGATCAAGTTTGGCCAGGTGAGAGGCTCATGCCTGTAATCCCAGCACTTCAGGAGGCTGAGATGGGAGGATTGCTTGGGGCCAGTGGTTTGAGGCCAGCCTGGACAATGTAGCAAGACCCCATGTCTACAAAAAATTAAAAAATTAGCTCGGCATGGTAGCGTGGCCTCTGGTCCCAGCTACTAGGGAGGCTGAGGTGGGAGGACTCCTTGAGCCCAGGAAGTCAAGGCTGCAGTGAGCTATGATTATGCCACTGCACTCCAGACTGGGTGAAAGAGTGAGACCCTGTCTCAAAAAAAAAATTAAAATTAAAAAATAAATATACATACACATATAAGTATATATATGTATATTGGCTACCTATATTTATATATGTGTAAATATATATACACATATATACATATGTATATATATATACATATGTATGCATATATATGTGTGTGTATATGTGTGTGTGTACATGTATAGATATAGCGAGAGGTTTCCAATGTTCTGTGGAAACAAAAAAAACCGTGAATTACAGAAATAGAAGAAACCAGAAGCGTGATCAATCTGGTCTCTTGCCGCTTTTCTTTGCTTCTCTCCTAGTGTACCTTGGTTGAGAGTAGGGAACCAGCAGTGGCCATCTTGGTACTGTCTGATGTAACATGCCTCTCTGCGCAGCGCCCAGCCCGCAGGGTTCCCACAACGCCCCTGTGTCTTCACATACCCAGTGCGGGTCCACCAAGAGCAGGAACAGTGGTAATTGAGTAAAACTTCACTTCTTCCCATTATTTGTTGAATGTTGTCAAATTGGCTGGGAAGCAAGATCTCAGTGACTCGTTACCTTTCCTCCTTTTGGTAGAGATCGGTATGGGGGTCTTTCTGCGTTGCCCAGGCTGGTCTTGAACTCCTGAGCTCAAGTGATCGTCCTGCCTTGTCCTCCCCAAGTGTTGAGATTACAGGCGTGAGCCGCTACACCTGGCCTTAAAGATGCATTTTTCTTATCCAAATCACTGTCCTGGTTGTCCATGATGCTAGAATTTTGATTCTTAGCTTTTTAAAGTCATACGTTAGTTTCTGCAACTTTTGACTGGCTAAGCATGTCGCCTGGGCAAATGGCACGTCAAAATTGCGATTCCTTGTAGAAATACATATCATTTAACAGAAAAGAAAAACACCAAAACAAAGATTTGGGACTGGTTGCCAATTCAGTAGAGGTATTATCTGCTGGTGTGTTTTTCATGCCTGAAAGTATCTGCATCCGAAAGCAGCCAGCTGGTGCCAGGATCATAAGTACAACTTAGAGTTTTGACTGTAGTATATCAAGAGAGTTCCAGCAGATGTGTCGCCTATCCTGGTAGGGTTAATGGACCCATCTACACCTGTGGACACTTCTATTGTTCCTTTATAGGGCTTTGCATCTTTGGAGGGGCCCTTCTCATCCACACTCATTACTTTCTAAACTGCTTTACAAGAGTTTGCTTTGGTATTTTACTTTTTTTTCTTTCTTTTTTTTTTTTTTAAAGAGACGGGTGTCTTGCCCTGTCACCCAGGCTGGAGTGCAGTGGCATAATCAGAGATCACTTCAGCCTCGATGTCCTGGGATCACATGATGCCCCCAACTCACCTCCCGAGTAGCAGGTGCTACAGGCATGCACCACCATGCCTGGCTAATGCTTTGATTTTTTGTAGAGACGGGGTCTTACTATGTTGTCCCCGTTGGTCTTGAACTCTTGGTCTCAAGTGATCTTCCCACTTCAGCCCCTGCGTAGCTGGGATTACAAGCCGTTGTGCCCTATATTTTAATAAATCTTGATTTTCTTAGATGCCAAACACCAAAAAACTTTTTTAAAAAATTCAAGGTCATCAAACACTTTGCTTTCTTGCATGCCAAACACCCCTCTTCTCCCACCCGAAAAAAATAAATAAATAAAAGTGAAGTTGACCTGGTGCGGTGGCTTGTGCCTGTAATCCCAGCACTTTGGGAGGCCGAAGCGGGTGGATCACCTGAGGTTGGGAGTTTGAGACCAGCCTGACCAACATGGAGAAACCTCGTCTCTACAAAAAATTCAAAAATATTAGCCGGGCGTGGTGGCAGGCGCCTGTAATCCCAGCTACTCAGGAGGCTGAGGCAAGATAATTGCTTGAACCTGGGAGGCGGAGTTTGCGGTGAGCCGAGATCACGCCATTGCACTCCAGCCTGGGCAACAAGAGCGAAACTCCGTCTCCATAAATAAATAAATAAATAAATAAAATTGAAGTTTATTAAGGTGATCCCCAAAACATTCTGAAACAAACGTGGGTTTTTCCTCCCCATAATTTACAACATTGCCTGCCCCATAAGTGTACACACTTAAACCTGGGATTATAAGAAAACAGAGGTTTATTTAAAATATGAAAGCATAAATAAACCTTTCTTATAGTCCATTCCAGTGAGCTTTAAGTGTGTGCGCTAAGGGGGTGGGCAGTGGTGTAAGTTATATGGGAAAAAGCCCCACATTTATTTGGGAATATTTTGGGGGTACAGTGTTTGATGACCTTGATTTTTTTTGGCAGGGGGGAGCATGTCAAAATAATGAAGGAGAAACTAAGTAGTGGACAGGTTTCTACCTTTTCAGTGATTGTTATATTCCACACCCTGCTCAAAGCTTTTCAGCCTTACACGATGGATACAAAAGCCCAGCCTTAGGTGGGCGGACAGATGGTCTCTGAGTTTTACTTTGAGGCAGAGAAGCAGTAAAGTTTGACAAGCATCCTGTCGTAATTCAGGAAGCATGGCTTTAGGAGACTCTGGTTATAGGTACTGCTTGCCAGAATTTCAGATCAGACAGGATGGCAAGATTCACAGTCTTGATGGTGGAGTCTGACCCGGGCCGTCACCTGGCTTGTGGGAGACTCTGCAGTCCATCACAGAACCCAGGAGTGGCCCAGTCCAAGTTTGTGCTACTCACCCTGGGGCATAGTTTATGCCAGGAAAGCCTAGCCACTTAAACCGGGGTCATGGGTATTGGATTGTTTTTGGAGACTTCAATATATTATATTATTACATCATATTATGTATATTATTATTCATAATATACTCTGTGTATTACGTGTGTACACACAGACACACATTATCATTTCTACTTCCATAAATATACATCTTAGAACTTGCCTAATCTCCTGGAAGTCTTCGGCATCATCTCCAACTACCCATCCTAATTGAACCAGTTTGCTGTATTATTATTATTATTATTATTATTATTATTTTTGAGATGGAGTCTAGCTCTGTTGCCCAGGCTGGGGTACAGTGGCTCAATCTCAGCTCACTGCAACCTTTGCTTCCTGAGTTCAAGTGGTTCTTGTGCCTCGGCCTCCCAAGTAGCTGGGACTACAGGCACGTGCCAGCATGCACAGCTAATTTTTTTTTGTTGTAGAGATGGGGTTTTACCATGTTGACCAGGCCAGTCTCGCACTCCTGACATCAACTGATGCACTCACCTCGGCCTCTCAAAGTGCTGGAAATACAGATGTGAGCCAGTGTGCTTGGCCTCCTGCTCGCTGTACTTCTGAGATGGTCTATTGTTTAAAAGGAAGATGATGAGTAAAGAAGCAGACTGAAGAGACTCATCCTTATTTGTGTGCTTATGGGAGAGCCAGCCTTTTCAAACAGGAACCCCCATAAACAAGCAGGCCCCCAGGGCAACGAGTGGCTGTGAAGGCAGATGTCTTCTATTTTGCAGGGACAGCCTGCCAATCACGTATAAACTTCACCCTTTCCTGCTCACAGGTGTATTTTTTTTTTTTTTTACAAAGATGTAATCAACCGTCTTCCCTTAGCTTCAGCAGTGCGTGGGCAACCCCGCCTCGCATAAGTTATTTAAGAGCTGCCGCAGTAGGAGATAGCACTAGAAAGTCTTGGTTTCATCGTGGGTACCGTTATCTCTGTGGCCCTTGTTTGCTGATGTTGATATGTAATCTGTGCACTTTTTTTCTTGTCTCCTTCCCCTAAATAGAGACCTCATTAAGAAACTGCTCGTGGTTGACAGAACAAGGCGGTTAGGTAACATGAAGGTGAGCGTTTGATCCCGTGAGTATTAAGTGGCACCCGATGTGCGTGTCTGTCATCTTAACACCAGCGTTGACATGTGCAGATAGAAACCAAGGCCTAGTGGTTGCGTGTAATCACTGCCCAAATTTCAAATCCTGTGTTTGATTGATTGATTGATTGATTTTACTTGAAATCGCCAGGAAAGCGCTATGAAATCTGGGGTCCTGGGCACACAGTGTCACACTGGGTCTACACCTTGCCTGCCTCCCCTTCAAGCAGCTAACAGAGCAATGGCAATTCTATATAATATGAACTATATAAAGAGATTTATATACAGAGATATGTACAGATTTATTTATATAATATAAAGTGTGTATCTGTATACACACATCACATTTTTATACACTTTACAAACCATCATACAAAAAGGTCAAAGGAATTTATATATTATATAAATAGATAATTGGACATATATGTAGATAGATTTATCTATAAATATAGATATATATGTATGCATATATATAGATATATAATACAGGTATGTAGATATAATATAAAGTGTGATGCCAGGCGCGGTGGCTCACACCTGTAATCCCAACACTTTGGGAGGCCGAGACAGGCAGATCAGCTGAGGTTAGGAGTTCAAGACCAGCCTGGCAAACACGGTGAAACTCTATCTCTACTAAAAATACAAAAATGAGCCGGGTGTGGTGGCGAGATGTCACTAGGTGATAGGTGTTTTTCAGTTCATTATAATCTTATGGGAGTGCCACCGTACGTGTCTTTCATTGTTGACTGAAACGTCATTTTGAGGCTCATGACTGTAGACACACACCCACACTTTTTTTTTTAAAAAAACAGTCTTGCTGTGTCACCCACGCTGGAGTTCAGTGGTATGATCACAGCTCATTGTTGCCTTGTCCTCCTAGACTCAAGTGATCCTCCCACCTCGGCCTCCCAAGTAGCTGGGACTACATGCATGCACCACCATGCCTGGCTAGTTTTTTCTATTTTTTTGTAGAGAACCAGGCCTCGCTTTGTTACACAGGTTAGTCTCAAACTCCCGGGCTCAAGCCGTCCTCCTGCCTCGGCCTCCCAAAGTGCTGGAATATAAATGTGAGCCACTGCTCCCAACACCCCCCCACACTTTATATAACAGACAGACAGACAGACACACACACACACACACACACACACTCGGTAGTTTGGATACCAGTGTGAGTCTTGGTATATACAGATACTTTATACTCTACATATAAAGTATTTATAAAGTGTGTATGTGTGTATATATATAAATATATGTATGTATATATAAACATATGTATGTAAATGTGTGTGTATATATAAATATATGTGTATATATAAAAATATGTTTGTATATATTATATATGCATGCAAGTATATACAGACACACACATCCTTTAGTATCCAAATTAGAATTTTATCTGATGGATAAAATTTATTTTATTCTCTTATTCACAGCACTCTTATTTACTCTTATTCACAGCATTGCTAAAGGTAAAACTCAATAGCTGTTTGTTGCCTGACTTAGCTATAGATAAAAAATACCTGTTTTGCAATAAGAAAAGAAAAAGTTGTCAAAACAACTGGATGGGAAAACAGTAGTGAAAGTTCACATCACTGTTTGCTTTTGAAGATACAGTCATGGACATATTCCTCTTTAAGGATAAGAAATTTAAAACTACAAAAATGCTAACTGATGGACGTGTTAAATTCATACGTACTGCCTTCTATTTCATGGAACCCACATGTTTATTTCTTCTGCTGTCCCACACTGAATTGATAACAAGATCACTACAAGTTAAAAACAAGGAAGCAGAGTGAGATTTCAGGCTGAGCGAGGTTTAAGGGAGGGGTGATGGCCGCATTATGAGCCAGCTGATGGCCTGGTGCTGCCCTTGAGCATGAAGTAGGCCAACTTAAACGCACATTGTTAATTGCGAGGCCGTGCAGTGTGGGTTCTAAGATCTCTTAAATTGGGCATCCTTGGTTTGAGTTCTCAGTCTTGTTTACTTGCTGGATCATACTGGGCAAATGAACATCATTCAGTGAACCCTAATTTCTATGTCTGTAAAAATACTGAGTAAGTTTGCCAAGATGAAAACAGGAGACAGACTGAGAAACGAACGGGTGTCCAGTTTTATGTCTAGAGATGAAATCGTGTCTGTCTTTTTAGTTTTTGGTCTGGAGCGCAAGCGCATTGCACAGGAGCAGAATGACTGGACCTGCTTCTGCAATAAAAAAGGGCGAACGAAACACCAAGGGCTTTGCTCGTAGGTTTTCCTAGCAGCTCACCGCCAGGCACAGTTACGCAAAATACAGCAAACTTGTACTGTTGGTTTTGATACTAAAATAATGCAGAGATTCTTTGGGGGTGTTTTTCTTTCCTGCCCTGTCAAAATTCCTCACACTGACGACACGTGTTGTTTCTTTTGAAGAACGGGGCGAATGACGTGAAGCGCCATCGGTGGTTCCGGTCCATGGACTGGGAAGCTGTTCCGCAGAGAAAACTGAAGGTAAGCAATATCAGTGGGTCACTCGGTACGCCCCAGCTCTCCCATTAGTAGGGACAGCCTCTGAATCCTGGGCCTTCTTTATTGATGGCTGATGTGTAATTAATTTATATAATACAAACATTTGTCTAAAACCGTTCATAAGCAGAGTTCCCTACTCTATGAGTGTCTTAGTGCTGTCTCCCTGGTGTTTGTCTTTCTGTGTCAGGCAACATTTGCTTCCCGAGTTTTCTTTATCTGTTCATCCATTGGTGGACACTTAGGTTGATTCCATATCTTGGCTGTCGTGAACAGTCTGAACTGCATGTGCTGCTGATTGGAGTGTTCAGTGGTAGCGTTTTCACCTTTGCACTTCAGTCAAAGGAATGGAGAACCCTTAGAAATGCTTATCCCCAGGCCTCAACTCAGACCCAAGGATACACTTTTTCTTTTTTTGAGATGGAGTCTCACTTTGTCGCTCAGGTTGGAGTGCAGTGGAGCGATCTCAACTCACTGCAATCTCTGCCTCTTGGGTTTAAGCGATTCTCCTGCCTCAGCCTCCGAAGTAGCTGGGATTACAGATGTGCATCACCACACCCAGCTATTTTTTTTTGTATTTTCAGAAGCGGTGGGGTTTCAGTATGTTGGCCAGGCTGGTCTCGAATTCATGACCTCAAATGATCCACCCGCCTCAGCCTCCCAAAGTGCTGGGATTACAGGCGTGAGCCACCGGGCCTGGCCTGATGTGCATCATTTTAATCAAAGTTTTACCTTTTCAAATAGTTTATTGTATTAAATTGCATTTTAGCAAATCAATTTGAATACGTTTTATCTATCCACATTGGTCAAAAACCAAGTCAATATTAAAACATATACATTACCAAGTCTCCCTCTCACCCACTCTAAGCCACCTGTAGGTAATCACCTTTTATTAGACTTTGCTGTGTATCCTTCCAGAGTTTCTTTGTGCTGATAAAAACCCGCATGGATATGTGCATTCTTATTTTTGCCACTCATTTATAAAAAATCTAGAGTAGCATAGTATGTACATTCTCGTAGTCTTGCTTTTTGCACCTGACTATATAATCTGGAGACCTGTCTGCATACCTGGATAGCTTCCTCATTTTTAAAAAAGTGTATTGTATTCCATCATGTGACTGTACCGTAGCTGACTTAATACTATGTATGTGTGTATTTTGAGACAGGATCGCTTTCTGCCACTTGGGCTGGAGTGCAGTGGTGCAATCATGGCTCACTGAAGCCTCTACCTCCTGGGCTCAGGCAATTCTCCCACCTTAGCTTGCTGAGTAGCCGGAACTGTAGGCGCACTGCACCACACACAGCTAAGTTTTTGTATTTTTTGTAGAGACAGGGGACTCGCTATGTTCCCCAGGCTGGTCTCAAACTTGTGAGGCTCAAGCAGTCCTCCTGCCAAGGTTTCTTAAAGTGTTAGGATTACAGGCATGAGTCCCCACACCCGGCCTCCTTCACAATATTTTAATTCCAAGATTGCCGTGTTCATAAACGAAGGGAAGACGCTTTAGTGTTTTCCAAATCATTTTCACTGTTAGGTACAGGTCCAAGCGTCCACTGTTCCTTTCTAACCATGCCTTTGCGTTTCGGCCGTGTCTCACAGCCTCCCATTGTGCCCAAGATCTCTGGCGACGGCGATACCTCCAACTTTGAAACTTATCCCGAGAATGACTGGGACACAGCCACTCCCGTGCCGCAGAAGGATTTAGAAATCTTCAAGAATTTCTGAGGACAGGAGTTCACATCTGGAAGGTATACCTTTCTATTTAGTAATTACTGGAAAATGAGACTGACTCGACCCCACATCCAGATGAGGCTGTGTTTACGGAGTGGGACTTACCTGCATGCGCTCAGAGGTCAGCAGTGAAGCAGAGCAAAGGGGAATGATTCCCAGGGCCAGCGACATAAACACAGCCACACCTGTGACTCCAGGTCGGCGTGTGGTCAGAGACATCAGCATCACAGTCCCGAACCCATCTCCTGGGTCAGAACGCACACATCTACATCAGACCCCTAGGCGATTTGTGTGTGCCTGAATATTTGAGAAGCACGGCTCTTCCGGTCCCTGATCGGAAACGCTGAGCGACAGGCGAACTTCCTTACAATAATTAACAAATATTTTCAAAACTCTTTCTAGGTCCTTTTTGGTTAAAAAAAATAATAATAATAAACGTACCATCATCGGAAATTTGCTAAGCTTAATTCAAGATGACTGGTAAAGGATGTTGAGTCTCTTATTTCTTTAAGCCTTTGAAGATCTATTATTAGTTTTTAAATAATAATAATATTTTTCAGAATCCCTCATGAAATTTGCTAAGTTTTAATTTAAGATGACTGAAAAAGGGTTTTGACTCTGTTATTTCCTTGAGCCTTTGAAAGTCTATTATTAGTTTTGAAATATGGATTAGAAAGAGCTTTCAGTTCCTCCTCAATTCTAAATTGCTTGGTTATATGGCTTCAATTAGGTCTTTCTTCCTGTAACACACAAGCAAGAAAAATACCCAGTGAAGCAAAATATTGTCAGTGATTTGTCTATTTGTTGACATAGCTTGTTTTTCCCATTTTGGTTTCCATTCCCATAATTTTCCTGTAGTCTTCCCAGTTATGTGAAGTGGAAAGCCAATTGGCTAACCGACACCATTTGAAACAGACACCAAATGTCACAATTGCTGATTTGGGAGTGAGGAACCAGCCTGCTGAAAGACAGGGTGAATGAGAAACCTCCATCCTGTGAGGGCGTTTCCATGGATGTACCAAGAAGAAAACTGGATAAAGATTGAAATAATAGAGAACGAAATGCTAGAGGAACGGTGCTGTGATCGTGAGAATATAACGTGTCTCCATGGCATCACTTCACCTCCCATGTGTGCTGAACGTTTTTACAGTGGTGACTGGTTTGAATTAACATGAGAGCGTGTAACTTTATCAACTTCATAAATGCTCGTGAAATGCAGTTGCAGGTTGTGGAAATCAGATGATGTTCATGAATGTGTTGACTTCTTTTTGTTTCTTTGGTCTGCTGTGGGGCTTTCATTTGGTCTGACTTGCCCATAACATTTTACAAATGATGTCTCTCCCGGAAATCTTTAAGATGATGTAAAGACTTGATTTGCTTTAGTATGCAGGACCCCTAATGGATAAGCTACAAGAATAGAACTTCTCTAGTAGAGACCCCTCAGGTGTAAAATTTACTTAAAGAACCAAAAAGCTTCCATTTGATGGATTTTTGTGTTATAATTAGTGAATAGTTTCATTACATCTTGTCCTCAGCTAGCCCTACTGTCCCTGAAAAATACTCCACACATACGAATAACCTTTCTCAATCTGGTGTGTATTCTTGAGAAAGTATGTGTAAGTATTATTTTTGCTAAGTGGAATCATTTTTAATATAGTTTGGCTAATGGTTGTGACTTTGTTTAATGATTTTTTTTTTTTTTTCTTTTTGAGACAGTCTCACTCTGTTGCCCAGTGGTGCGGTCTTGGCTCACTGCAACCTCTGCCTCCTGGGTTCAAGTGATTCTTGTGTCTCAGCCTCTCTAGTAGCTGGGATTACAGGTGCCTGCTACCACACCAGGCTAATTTTTTTTTGTTTTTAGTAGAGACAGCGTATTGCCATGTTGGCCAGGCTGGTCTTGAACTCCTGAGCTCAGGCAGTCCGCCCACCTCGGCTTCCCACAGTGCTGGGATGACAGGCGTGTGTCACTGTGCCCAGCCCAGATGCAGTATTTTAATCCGTCTCAGTAATTTTATTGAAAGTAATTTGCACACCAAACAATCCCTGGCATTTTCAGCGAAGAGTGATTAGGTTCAGGAATTTCATGTAGGAAGATACTTCTTCATGAAGCCAAATCTTCTCCTGTAAAGTAGATGCCAGTTAGGATGAATCACTGCACTTGAGGACAGCTTAAAAACTATGCATTAGCTGCTCATCTTTGTTTGAATCACTGCACATGCCTTTCTGAATGTGGAGGAGGAATTTAGGAGAACTGGCTCACTATGTCTTTTATTTTACTTTGTAAGAAAATATTTTCTGTCTTGCTGTAAGGTTCTCTGAGGAAGCATGTTGAATTGGGGATTTCATTTTTCTTGTGCAATTCATCATCTACTGGTGAATACATATATCTATTTATGGATAAGCATGTGATAGAATATTTCAAAACCTACCTTTAGGCTGGGTGTGGTGATCCCTACCTATAGTTCCAACACTTTGGGAGGCCTAGGTGGGAGACTCACTTGAGGTCAGAAGTTTGAGATCAAGCCTGGGCAACACAGTGAGACCCCATCTCTACAAAAAATAAAAAAGTTAGCCAGGCGTGGTGATACACACCTGTTGTCCCAGCTCCTTGAGAGGCTGAAGTGGGAGGCTTGCTTGGGCCTGGGAAGTTGAGGCTGCAGTGAGTTGTTAGACCTTATCTCAAAAACAGAAACACGGCTGAGTGCGGTGGCTCACACCTGTAATCCCAACACTTTAGGAGGCCGAGGTGGGTGGATCATCTGAGGTTGCGAGTTAGACCAGCCTGGCCAACGTGGTGAAACCCCATCTCTACTAAAAATACCAAAGATTAGCCAGGCGTGGTGGCGGGTGCATGTAACCCCAGCTACTCAGGAGGCTGAGGCAGAAGAATCGCTTGAACCCAGGAGGCAGAGGTTGCAGTGAGCTGAGTTTACGCCACTGCACTCCAGCCTGGGCAACAAGAGCAAAACTCCATCTCAAAATAAACCAAAAAAAAAAAAAACCTTATCTTTAAAACATTCTTCAGTTCCTTTTTATTAGACAGCCTTTCCTCTTAGAATTCAGGCTTGTGGATCCTTGCAAAAAGAATTACAAAGGGGAGTTTTCTGTGTTATTAGGAAAAGGAAACCTTTGTGTTACCGTTGAGATGATGATGATTACAAAATTCGTCCAGTTACTGAGAAACTCACAAAATCTTTCATCCTATTTCATGCTAGAAACAGGAAGATTGGAATGTGCCTGGAACGAAAAACTGTACCTAAGCAGACCGGAAGAAATGACTTCTTCATGCGGCAAGGACATTTCCAGTTTCCTGTGTGCCGTATGTATAGAAACATCAGAGCACAGTTGAAATGAATGGAACGGTCGTTATTTAAGCAACTGGAATTCCACACTGTGGGAAGGGTTTGAAAACTGGCTGTAGATTTGATCTTCTCCTTTAGTGTTGTGCTCCTACTGTGATGTCTTGGTTTTTCTCATAGACTTAAGTTTATAAGTTTGAACTGGACTTGTTCAATTATAACCACATTTTGTGTGTGTGTTTGTGTGTGTGTGTGTGCCTGTGTGTATATATAGAAGTCATTATGGCAGATGCACAGAAATTGTGCAGTGATATAACTGTTCATACTTCACAGAGCCTATAATTATTATTTTTCAATTTGTTTTTTCAAAAATCTCTTGGGGACATCTGAAGGGTATGTTGCATGCATTTAAAAAAATCATCTCATATGCATTTGATAGTTTGGGGGAAGAAAATACCCTGGGGAGATCTACCTTCAGTATCTTTAGTGCTTCCTACCTGGTAACTTGAGACTTTAAAGGAGAAACTGGGAGAAGATATGGGAGCGAATTTATTCCGAGAATGTACAAGGATATCGAAGTTGTTGGAGGAATGTACTGTATTCAAAAAACCTTCTGTGTCACATTCAAAAATTTCATGTGAGCTGGGTGCAGTGGCTTGTTCCTGTAGTCCCAGCACTTTGGGAGGCTGAGGTGGACGGATTGCTTAAGCCCAGGAGTTTCAGAGCAGCCTGGGCAACGTAGCGAAACCCTGTCTTTACAAAATTTACCAAAAATCAGTTGGGTGTAGTGGTGCATGCCTGCAGTCCCAGCTATTCAGGAGGCTGTGGTGGGAGGCTGGCTTGAGCTCAGGGGGATGAGGCTGCAGCGAGCCGTGATTACGCCACTGCACTCCAGCGTGGACGACAGAGCAAGACCTTGTCTTAAAAAAAAATTCATCCTTCACAGGGAGGTGGCTTCCTGTTAAAATTCCAGTTGAAACATTTTGAACAAAATGCACTTCCCACAGTTCACAAATAATTTTCAGATCAGCCCACCTAGAAGGCCGACCTTGATGCAAAGATTTTATTTCACCTTTAGTTTTGGGAAAAGTGAAAACAGAGGATCTGTAGGATGTGAGTGGGTGGCAGAGTCGAAAGGAACCTCACCTATTTCTGCCCAAGTATGGCATTGCTGAAATCTGCTGTGCGTGAGGTCACAGGGCCCAGCTGTGGTAGGGGTCGGTGCATTGAAGAAGTAGGTTCTAGAGCCTTCCAGCAATGCCTCGGTGACAACAAGGATATACCCACACAGATCTCCGAGACCTTCTTCTCCACATGTTCTCTTTGTCATGTCCGCCTTCATCCAGCTCCTTCCACACACAGAATGGGAGCCGAGTATCCTCGGCATGTGTAGTGAAGATGGATGCAGAGAGAAGACACCTGGGTGCCCGTGGTTTCTGATCTCTTCTCAAAACTCAATAGCTTCGGTTCTCCGGAGCTGCTGGGTGTGTTCCTTGCTGCTGGGGCTGTTTTTCCAAGCAGGGTCTGGGAAGAGATTTCTCCCTGTAGCACTTGCTACCTCTCTTTGGCACACACATCTAGTACTGTGGAGAGCTTCTCTTGGGAAAAGCCATACATTTTTTAAAAAGTAGCAAAATGGTAAGGGAAATATAATCAGATTTGACCGGAGTTCACCTACAAATAAGAAGGCACTGGGTCAGGTGTAGTGGCTCATGCCTGTAATCCTAACACTTTGGGAGACTGAGGCGAGAGGATTGCTTGAGCCCAGGAGTTTGAGACCAGTCTGGGAAACATGGTGAGACCTCATCTCTACAAAATACAAAAAAATTAGCTGGACATGATGGTGCGTTCCTGTAGTCTCAGCTACTCAGAAGGCTGAGGTGGGAAGTCACTTGAGCCCAGGGAGGTCCAGGCCACAGCACTCCAGCCTGGGTAACAGAATAAGACCCTGTCTTCAAACAAACAAACGGAAAATGGCAATGGCATTGTGGTTTTGAAGGCGGAATGAAGCGAACATCCACCTTAAGGCTTTAAAAGACGGTGAAGCTACTGTGGTGGCTCACTCCTGTAAGCCTAGGACTTCGGGAAGCTGAGGCAGGAAGATTGCTTGAGCCTAGGAGTTTGAGACCAACCCGGGCAGCGGTGAGACCCCCATCTCTATAAAAAGAAAAAAAATGTTAAAACACAGTGAAATTGCAGAAACAGATCACAATCACAGCCCCCACTTTTCCATCAATGAGCTTTTCTTCCCGTGGAGGTCAACTCAGTAGGTGAGAGTAATTCATAGGTTCAGTAGAATAAACTCTTTCCAATTAATAACTCAGTGGAAAATGATGTTGAGATGGTGAAATGTGGAAATGCTGTATGCAGCTGTGTTTTCAGCCTGTGCTGCTCAGTCACCATCCTGTTTGGATTAAAACTTGAGGACCATCATTGTCTAAAACCTTAGCATGCAGTTGCCATTCCGTTTTATCATGAACGTGAAAAGGTTAAACTGGTGCTGACGCCAGCCACAGGTACACTAGGGCTGGAACGACACGGGAGATGAGCACGGCCCCCTGTGCAATGAAAAAAGTGACACTGTGACACTGTGCACTGAGATGTGGACCTAAAAGGAAAAGCGTTGTCTAATGTCCACTGACTATAAAAATAAATAATAGTAGTAATGTTGAACATTCTACTTTAAAAATTAACAAAGCAATAAATGAAACACTTTTCTTGAGCACACTTTAAAAAAATATATAGACCCATGAGTCCATGTGCCTATTTTAGGTAATACAAAAATAGGATTACCCAGGATTTCATGCTGATTTGAGAGTTAGCGTGAGGCAAGCCTGCAATGCCTTGCCTTAATTGTGAACAGATACGCAGGAAAATGAAACATATAAGCACACTGATGACCTTGTTCTTTATAACATCGTAATCAGCCTCCAGCCATACAAAACAAATGAGAAATTAGAAGCGATTCCAAGAACGTGAGATGGTGTGAAACCTGCTTTCCACCGTCATGCGCATTTCAACATTTGAAGTGACACAGGCCACGTGGTAGCTGCCCAGGGTGGTGTAAAATTTAAATGGTCCAATGTCATGTTAAAACGTGGAACAATCACTATGTATAATTTAAAAATGGTTTACCTGGCTGGGCACAGTGGCTCATGCCTATAATCCCAGCACTTTGGGAGGCTGAGGCAGGCAGATCACCTGAGGTCAGTAGTTCAACACTAGCCTGGCCAACATGGTGAAACCTCATCTCTACTAAAAATACAAAAATTAGCCAGGCGTGTGGTGTGTGCCTGTAATCCCAGCTACTTGGGAGGCTGAGACAAGAGAATTGCTTGAACCCAGAGGCAGAGGCTATAGTGAGCCAAGATCACGCCACTGCCCTCCAGCCTGGGTACCAGAGTGAGACTCCATCTTAAAAAATAAAAATAAAAATAAATAGTTTACCTGGGCAGGCATTCCAAAATTTTTGCATAGATGATCACATTAAACAATCACTGTGCAAAATGTGGAGGAAAACTCATAATAATCACAAAATTTGTATCAGAAAAAAATTACAGATTTACTTTGCTTCATGTGATTTTATGAGTTGACAGTATTCTCTTAAAAGGAAATGCATATGTCACAACAAGAAGTATATTGGGGAAGTCTTGTTTTTCTGAAGGGAAATACCACCAGCCTGCTTTCATAGGCACTGATAAAGCCAGGAAGGAAAAAAGTCACAACCGAATAGTATACACCCTATCTACTGAATTCTTCTGATTCCTTCGTGACACAAGTCTAAATCCTGCTTAGCCTAAACATAGCTATAGCCATCGATGGGCAGATTCTGTTTGCTGTCAGCATGATGGAATAAGAAGCAGGAACCCCCAGCAGTGGGGTAAGAGTGCACGCTTCATCCCCTCAAAATACTGTGTAACCCCCCTCCCTCTCCATGCCCATGAAACAACTGCACAATCACTTGTTAGTGAATTTCTCGTTCAGCGTTCTGTTTCTTTTTGTCCATACTTAAAGGCAAAGTCATTTGTTTGCTTTGAAGAGAAAGCAAAAAAAAAAAAAAAAAAAAAATCATTTGAAATCACTACCCAATAAAAAAAAACTCTACAGTGGAATGAAACAGTTGAGCAGTTTGGGATGTGTTCGCCATTTCTGTGTTTGCCCTGCCTGACGTCTAGTTCTTTGGACCATTCTAACTGTGAAACTATGGCTTAATACTGTTAAAGACCCCAAGGCTCAACTCTGTAGCCAGGGTGCACTTCAGGCTGCACGAATGTGACACCAGAATGTCACGATTGTTCCTCGCTCCAGCTACGGAGTGAACAGCGTGCGAGACAGCACAGCCTGGGTTCTACTTTTGCTGCCAGTTAATTTCGCATCGGGTCTACACAATCCCTGCAGCCTCTGACTTCTCCAGTTGTAGAGATTTGAAATGGGGTGCCCGGTTCCTCTCATTTTTCCTTCAGTCTACCTAGCATACATTTTCCACACATTGGAGGAGTCGTATGTACCGTTTTTCCCTGTTGCTGATGGAGGCCGGAGGCCTTCTCATTAGTCTACCTTAAATGGATGGGATTCAGTGAGCTTCGAAGAAAGCACACGGACAGGTGTCTTAATGCATTTGGATAGTTTCTTTGGAGTGTGTGTGTGTGTGTGTGTCTTGGTGAAGGTGGGGGCTGCATTTTCACCAAGGCTTTTCATCATCAAGTTTGCTTTGCAAACCTTCTGGCCTTGCACCCAGCAGAACAGTCCTTCCTGATAAAAGGGGGATGCTCTATAACAGTTCTCTGTAAATTACCATGTGTGGGGAAGTTCTGTTGAGGCTTAGTTTGATCTCCCATGGTGGACACATCTGTTCTGTATGTAAAAGGCATTAGATGTGTGTTTTAAGCGGATGGGATTGGAAGCCTTCCCACAGTCCTTGTCCTCTGAGATGGCTGTTGAGCTCTGCTCAGCTGTCATAGCTGAATGCTTTTTTGTGCTGAACACTGGGCAGCCTCGCGTGTTGCTAACATGCTTCTGGGACCCCGTGACTGCTGTCGGAGGCCGCGCACACAGGTGGAGTGCCTTTGCGGGTTCCGCACCCCTTGGCAAGCCGGAACTGGGAACCCCGCGGGGTGATCCCGCCTTCTCTGGGGGGGTCGGGGAGGGGAGTGCCTATTTTTAATCTTGTCCATTTGTTGCACAATGGAAATCACTGTGATTTGTACATATGCCCTAGGAAAATTTTACTGCTGTCTAATTTATGTAATAATACTGTTGATTCCAGGTTTGTTTAATAAAACTTTGTATCTTTTAAGAAGTCTGAGTCTGGTCTGCTTCCCTCTCCAAACAAGCTGTGGCTTTTCTCCTTTGGTCTAATCCAGGGATGGGCAGCTGTCTGGAGGGGCCACATGGCAGATACTTTCTGCATTGCAGGACACACAGTCTCTGTTGCACAGAGTGCAAAAAACCTGCCATAGGTAGGCACGGAGGTGCACGCCTGTCATTCCAATGCTTTGGGAGGCCAAGGCAGGAGGAATCGCTTGAGCCCAGGAGTTTGAGACCAGCCTGGGCAACGTGGCAAGATCCCCATCTCTACAAAAATTTAAAAATTTGTCGGGAGTGGTGGCATGAGCCTGTGACTACTCAGGAGGCTGAGATGGGAGGACCATTTGCGCCCAGTAGTTTGAGCCTGCTTTGAGCTACGTTTGTACCACTGCCCTCCAGCCTGGGTGATAGGACAAGAACCTGACTCTTAAAAAATCAAAAATCGAAAAGCCCCATAGACACTATGTAAACAAATGGGCATGGCTGTGGTCCAATAAAGTTTTATTGACAAAAATAATCAGAGGGCCAGATTTAGCCTGAGGGCCAGCATTTGCTGATTCCTCTTGTAGCCTGTGATGCCCTCATCATCATGAGTGAATAAAATATTTCATTGCTTACATTTACTACTCACATATCTGACACCTAGGTTTCTGAGTCACTTTCTCAGCTTGCTAAAAACATCCTGCCTTCATACACTGTAAAATCAATTGATTTGTAAGTTTTGACACTCACATAGCACTTGCTATTAGCAGAGGCTGAAATATTACACCCAGCTAAGGGTCACACACGAAGCCTGTTTACTTATGACCAAGCTGCCCTCTCCTGTCTTGCAATCCCCGGGGAAGGGAGGGAGTCTTCCTATGGGGTGGTATGGCTCTTCAGGGTCTGGTTCCAAATCTGGCCAGGGGCCACTCAGGAGTTTGTATAGCATAGGTTCTTGGTGAGTGACAGTCTGATTTGGGAAGGATATGTGTTTGTGTGTTTACTGAAAGGCTAGGGGAGGGGTCTTGAAGCCCCTCGGCAGGACAAACATGCTTTGCACTTTGGGGTGAGATTGCTAGCGATTGTCCAGGGTTGTGTCAATGATATGTCATAGATGCATGTTAATATCTAGCCACATCCCATTGGAGCTCTCTGACTTTCCTGGAAGTCAGGCTCATCTTGCATACTTGTTGAAAGGATCGGATAAACTTCCGAGGGTGTGAAGGAAAACCATGGTTAGGTGGACCCCCTGTCATCTTAACAAGAGCTGTCTCGGGTATCACTTGCAGAGACAGAAAGGAATTGCTGGAGTTTTTTGTTTTGTTTTGTTTTGTTTTGTTTAGTGACAGGGTCTCCCTCTGTTGGCGAGGCTGGAGTGCCCTGATGGAATCACAGCTCACTGCAGCTTCAAACTCCTTTGCTCAAGCGATCCTCCCACCTCAACCTCCTGAGTAGCTGGGACTACAGGTGTGCACCACCACACCCAATTAAATTTTTTATTTTTATATTATAGTGACGAGGTCTCCCTGTGTTGCCAGGCTGGTCTCAAACTCCTGGCCTCAAGCGACCCTCCCACCTTGGCCCTGCAGAGCACTGGAACTGCAGACATGAGGAATTGCAGTTTGGGGAGCACCCCTTTTATGTGGGCAGTGAGATGCACACTGTTACATGTGTGTGCAACAGAGTTGGCATTCAGTCCTTAAAATACCGTGACACACAGGACACCTGCCCACCCTAACCACTGCTGAAAGACCAGACTGTTGGCCCAGGAATTCAGCGGAAAACCAAGTCACAGAGCTGAGGTTTCCATTCCATCTTCTCCTGCTCACACCAAGGTGTTAAACAACACTTCAGTAATCAATATGTGTTATATAAGCATAATGTATAATAAATAGATGAATGTAATATGCAAATATACATTAATGATACATATTACATATTAATAGAAAATTAATGTGATGTAATAACATTGAATTAATATAATTTATATTAATATATATTTGTGATGTGTTTATGCAATGTAGCATATTAAATCTAATATATACAATATATTAATATATTAACTTATACAATATATTCATATATTAATGTATATTAAAGTACTATACGTTAAAGTACTGTATATAAAGATATTCATGTAATATGTTCACATATAGCACTTTAATATATCTAAATATATTATACATAATATATATAACAATAGCATGTATGTATATTTACATATGTGTATATATGTATATATATGCACATAATGTATTTCTATATAATGCAATTTAATATGTTTATGTTTAGTATGTATTATATATAGAATTTATTTTATATTATATATTTATTATGTATAATA
>NW_016108194.1:167410-176822 GCF_001604975.1 Cebus imitator | reverse complement strand
CCAATGAAAATATTGGATGACAGTTGAAACCATCAAATGCTGAAGACCTACAGTGAGTGTATTGATGAGAGAACTGGAAATTTGATGTTTCGTTATAAGGCAGAAAACCATGATGTACTATAACTAGTCCATCAACCCTTCTGTGGATCAAATTTTTACAAAAATTTTTACTTTACATTTTTATTGACAAATAATACTGGTACATATTTTTGGGCTACATACTAATGTTTGAGTAAATATAATGTGCAGTGATCAGATCGTGGTAATTGGCGAATTCGTCAGTCATCTCAATGCGGTGTCATTTCTTTGTTTGGGGAACATTCAGTGTCCTCCCAGCTGTTTAGAACTGTATAATGTATATATTGTTAACTGTAGTCATCCTATAGGGCTGTAGAACACCAGAAGGTATTCCTCCTGTCTCGCTGGAATTTTGTATTCTTTAAGAAGTCTCTCTCTATCCCCTCTTCCCTCCACCCTTCCCAGCCTCCAGTATCCTCTGTTCTACTTTTTATTTCTGTAAGAGCTACTTTTAGCTTCCATGTGAGTGGAGAACCTGTGGTATCAGCCTTTCCATTTCTGCCTGTTTCAGGTAACATAAAGTCCTCCAGTTTCATCCATGTTCATGAGAATGAAAGGATTTAATTATTAATGGCTGAATAGTATTCCATAGTGTATATATACTGCCATATTTTCTTTAAACATTCATCTGTTGTACATTTATTTTATTATTTTTGTTGAGACAGGGTCTCATTGTGTCACCCAGGCTGGAGTGCAGTGGCACAATCACCGCTCACTGCAGTCTCGACCTCCTGGGCTCAAGCCATTCTCCCACCTCAGCCTCCAGAGTAGCTGGGTCCACAGGCACACTCCCACCATGCCCAACTAATTTTTAAATTTTGTGTAGAGACAGGGTCTTGCTGTGTTGCCCAGGTTGGTCTCAAACTCCTGGGCTCAAGTGATCCTTCCACCTCAGCATCCCGAAGTATTTGGGTTACAGGCTCCCACGAGCCACCATGTTGGGCCTTGCAAATTTATTTTACTAGGCAAGTTGCCTTTGAGAAGTCCATTAAAGAGACCATTTTCTACACGTGTAAAGCTACAATTCAATGTTTAAAATTCTGATAAAAACCACAATGTGAGATCTACCCTCTTAACAAATTTTTACATGCCTATTACAGCACTGTTCACCATGAGCTCTGTCTTCTCCAGCAGATCCCCAGAAATTGTTATTTTGCATGACTGGAACTTTATACCCGTTAAACAGCAAGTCCCCATCGTCCCCTCTCCTCGGTCCTTGGGAACCATCATCAACCACCCCATACTCCAAAAATCAGAGAAGAGACAAGCCTGCAGCCTGGGTCTTAACTTGCATCTGAAATATTTTTAGTTCTCAAGGACATCACAGAAAATAGATTCATGCTTTCATATCTAGTTATAAATGTCTGGCTTTGAGCCGGCTACAAATTCAGCTTTTAAAATCCCCTCGGGGGCAATGTCTCGGAAACCCCCTGGCTGAAAAACAATTTATAATGAAACAGGATTTGTACAGAGGCTGTTTAAAATGACTGTCTTGGAAAAATGAAAGAAAAAAAAACCTACAAAAGGCAAAGTTTAAAAAATGATGTCATTCCAGTAAGTGGGGAATGAAGAAAGGTAATTTGGTCTACAGAGTTCAGAGTTCTTCCAGTTATTTTACATTGGCCTTGTTTTTAACTGAACTGATGAAGAATGACCAAATGCCTGAACGTGTCGAGTGGGAAAAAGCTGGCACTGGAGAAGGTGCAGCGTTCATTATTGGTAAAAGTCAGCCCAAGTAGTCAGTACAGCATCCAGTAGAAGTATCCATTTCATTGTGCACAGATGTTTCCAGGCCTTTTCTTTTGTCTTGGGTTTTTTCTTTTTCCCACCCAACCCCACTGTACTTTTTTTCTAAGAAAAGTATCTGGCAGCAATCCAATACAGGAAACTTCTGCTTCTTTCAAGAATATGATCTTTAAAATAATGGGTGCTTAACAAGAGATTCTCTAAGCTAATATTTTTCATACCTTTACCATGGCCACAGTGAAAAATATATTGTACATATTTTATAGAACCACCTGGACTCACATACATGCAAACACACACACATGCCCCTAAAACTGAAGCTGAACAAGGCAATCCAAACTTTACAATATTAATAGTGTGGAAACAGGGTTATCAGATATGAACTTATTAGTCATGGTTACATAGAACACTTTTATTTCAAATTATTTGTAGTACGAGTAGAGACCCGCGAAATTGAATCCATGACCCTGTCTTGGGTCTTGCTTAGTGTTTGGAAAACACTTTCCTATTTAAAAAAAAAAAAAAAAAAAGTGACTGCTCTGCACTCCGTATCTCTGCTTTTCCACATTAAAACGGAACTCAATATTGGGGATTTCACAAGGGAGCAAGTGCCAGCTAGTCTTGAGAGGAGGCTTGTGGCTTGCTTTCTCATGACATCTGTGACTTTAAAACTCAAAACCTTTTTATTTCCATTGTTCAATATGGCACACAGAGCTTTCTGGCTAAGATGTGCATTTTGCAGTACATTTATTAGAATAATATTCTAGCATTACGTCAGTATGATTTTTTTCTCCAGCCCCTGTTTCTAGATTCTGTAAATTTGTACATTAACAACTAGTTAGTCCAGCTTCTTGGTTTGTTGTTGTTGTTGTTTTTAACAACTGCTGGGCCCAAACTGCTGTTGATATTACAGGTTGCCGTTACTTTTTATGAGCTAGTTCGGGATGCCAGTTGGATAGATTCTCTTTTCCTAATGGCAGTGGAATATCTGTATCAGCTTCTGGCGGCCAGTGACTCTGTAGCCAGTCCATTCCAGAGACTCTGCCAACTCTCATGAAAGATCTGGTTGGACGTTGGAGTTCTGGATAGGTTTCTGTGTTCTCTTTTCCAAGGGGAAGGAAATGGTGGTGGAATTGCATGTGTCTAACTCTTAACTATTTCTCATCAGACTTTTAGATTTTGTGGGCTTATGAATTCATCTTGTCTCAGTAACAAAGTGTCAACAAATGTACTGATAAGGTTTTTATTTTAAAAATGGTAAGAGACATTATTCCAACAGTTTGCAAACCAGAGAGCTACAGTTCTGGAGAACAAAGAGAGGGGTTTTGTTTGTTTGTTTTGTTTTTTAGTGGAGTTCCTGCCCAAGGTTCCCACTGGTTTGCCAGGCAGCCGAGGAATGCAAACTTGTGTAGTTCTGATTGGGTGATGCTGTTGAGTTCTGACTGGTTGGTGCTTATTGAGTGACTGGTTAATGCATGTTGGCTTCTGACTGGTTGACACTTGTTGAGTCAACACTTGTTGGATCTGATGGGTTGATGCTTGTTGAGTTCAGACATTGACACTTGTTGGGTCCTGATGGGTTTGTGCTTGTTGAATTCTGACTGGTTGATGCTTGTTTACTTCTGACTGGTTGACACTTGTTGAATTCTGATTAGTTGGTGCTTGTTGAGTTCTGATGGGTTGGCATTCATTAGGTTCTATCTAACTGCTTGGTGCTCATTGAGTTGTCGACCCTTGTTGAGTTCTGATGGGTTGACACTTATTGGGTTCTGACTGGTGGGCACTTGTTGAGTTCTGATGAGTTTGGCACTTGGATTCTGATGAGTCAACATTTGTTGAGTTCTGATGGGTCGACACCTGATGAGCTCTGACTCATTGACACTTGTTGGGTTCTAACTGGTTGACACTGAGTTCTGACTAGTTGATGCTTGTTGAATTCTGATTGGTTAACACAGGTCACAGTCTGGTGATTGATTCAGGCTGCATGAGTAGGAACTGACAGCTGTGAAAGTCTCAATGTTGTAAGAATATTTGGGTTTTCCAGGAACTCAGAGCACATGTGTGAGCTCTTGTCAGCAAATGGCCACTTGACCCTGTTTTGAATTTAGTTCCGTTGAGTGACTTGGGATCCAATTTGAAGCACCAACTCCTTCAGGATTCACAGGAGATGTAGAAGAACCTGCCATTTTAACCATTTGCCTCTATCTTGATCCCATACCTTTATTTTCTTACTCTTGACTGGATTCGCGTAACATTTTCTGTCCTTTTACATTCACTGAAGTTTAGCTTAGTTTTCTGCTCTTTAAATGTGTTCTTTAAGTAATGACAGATGGTCCTCATTCTAGGCTCCAAAGAGTAATAAGATGTATTCTTTCTAGCCAGGCAGAATGAATTTTGATGTCTCAGTTTTTTAAAATTTGTATCTTTTTGAGGGGTTTGGTTAGACTTTCAAATCTGAATTAGTCAATATTTTAAATGGTTTAATTAAAAATTTTAATATTATAATATGTAAATATTGTCATGTTTCATATTGTAAATGTTACAGCATTTGTCACAATAAGTCTTAAACATATCCCAGAAATAAAACCACTTAATCATGTGTAGAGTTCTCTGTCAATATCTACTTTGGTCATTCTTATATGGGCTTCACAGTTCGATTACAATTTATAAAACTAGAGTTAGGCAACCTAATAAGACCCTGTCTCTACAAAAAAAATGAAAAAATTAGCTGGACGTGGTGGTGCATGCCTGTAGTCCTAGCTACTCAGGAGGCTGAGGTAGGAAGATTGCTTGAACCCAAGAGTTATATGTGTGTGTGGATGGATGGATAGATGATAGATAGATAGATAGATAGATATGAATAATTAGATGATACATAATAGGTTGATAAGGATAGATGATAGATAATAGGTTCACAGGGATAGATGATAGAGTCTCTCATGCAGAAGCCTAGGGTTTCTCTGACTGAGCACTAATGACATCTGAGGCTGGATGATTCTCTGTGCTTGGTGCCATTCTACGCATTATAGGATTTTGACAGACATCTCTGGCCTCTACTCCCTAGATACCAGTATTCCCCTTGGCCCCCCATTCCTGTGGTGATGACTAAAAATGTCTCCAGACATTGCCAAACGCCCCTGGGAGGTAAAATCTCCCCTAGTTGAAAACCACTACTTAAAAAAATAAGACTGAGGGCCATTTGGGAGCCATCAACAGAGAGCAAAACAGAGAGAAGCAAGACTCAAAGGTGATCTTCCTTAAGCTTTCACAGCAAGATTAATCTTCATGCCAGAGAAGATCCTGGATCAACAGGGTCATCCTCCAATTTTGAAAATTATGACATATCATGCCCACATGCCAAGCCAAGAATGTGAGCTCTTGCAGTCTTTTCCTTGGATGGGATTGGACCCACCGGGTAGAAAAACAGCAAACAAGTTTATCCAACCAGATTGCTACCAAGATCAACAAAGAGGTGCCAGTGCACTGAGAGACAGAAAAGAGGCACAAACATCTCTCTGGAATCTTCATTCTTGCAATGGGCATTCAAAGGACTTTTTTTTTTTTTTTTGATCAGTCACCTTTCCTTTCTCTGAATTCATCTCAGAATTTCTATTCAATGTCACCAAGTCAACATGTGATCTTTTGCCAAATGAAAAATATTTCTATGAGCAGTGTAGTGAACTGTAAATAAGAGCCTGGGGTGCCTGAAAGCACCTTGAGTGATGAGTCAGAGACCTGGGTCAGGCTCTGCTTCTCACTGGGTCCAAGGTGGTAGACATGTTTCTTAGCTGTTCTTGGTATTGATGGATCCATTCTTCAAATAGGGGAAGTAATTATTCCTGTGGGCTCCCTTTCTGATCAGAAACCTCCAGTAGCTCACTGTTGCACTCAGAGGATGAAATATTAGTATAGCAACAGTCTAGAAAGGTCTCCATGATCTACTGTCAATAACACCCCTGAATCTCTGTCCAGGGCATCAGCTCCCGATGACTGGACTGTGCTCATTTAGAATACATCTCATAAGCTCCTGCCATGGCCCTTCGCACTGACCCTTTTCTCTCTTCTAGATACCAGCATAGCTTTTGCCTTCACCATCTTCAACTCTGCTCAAATATCTTTTCAATTCCTCCAGCACTTTATTTAAAATTTCAACTTCTTTCCAACACTCTACCACTTTCTAAAATTTATTTTTTCCTCGATACCACAGAGTACTTTCTACTGTTTTGTACACTTTTCTTATTTACTTTGTTTATTGTCTTCCTCTTCCCACTAGAATGCAAACTGCAGGCAGGCAAGGAATGTGGTCTTTGGTTGGGTTTATTTGTTGAATCCCTGGCACCGGGAACAGTGTCTGGTACGTAGGTGGTACATTTCTCATGTGAAAGTGTGTTAGTGATGATTCACCTTATCACCATGCATAGCTGCTGTATTTTCATTTCCAGTCATGGTATGATATTCTACTTATGGATAAAGTGCACTGTAATTTATCCAGTTGCCTGAGAAAAAGATAATTAATAGAGAAGTGGTTTGTCACTTTTACATTACAAACAATACTACATAAAATAATTGGGGGCCAGGCACCGTGGCTGACGCCTGTAATCCCAGCACTTTGGGAGGCCAAGGCAGGTGGATCACCTGAGGTCAGGAGTTTGAGACCACTCTGGCCAACATGGCGAAATCTCGTCCCTACTAAAAATACAAAAATTAGCCTGGCGTGGTGGCGGGCACCTGTAACCCTAGCTACTCAGGAGGCTGAGGCAGGAACCCGGGAGGCAGAGGTTGCAGTGAGCCAAGATCGTGCTACTGCACTCCAGCCTGGGTGAAAGAGGGAGACTACATCTAAAAATAATAATAATAAAATAAATGGTATGTACATATATGCATATTTGCATATTTGTGTGGGTAGGTGTGTTTGTAGGATCAGTTTCTACAAAAGAAATTGCTGGATTAAATGATTTACACAGTTCAGTTATGATCAGACATTACCAATTTCCTTTGTTTTTTCCTTTGAGAGAAGGTCCTGCTTTGCTGCCCAGGCTGGAGTGCGGTGGTGCACTTATGGCTCCCTGCAGCTTTGGCTTCCCCGGCCCAAGCTATTCTGCTGCCTCAGCCTCCCGAGTAGGGACTACAGGCATGTGCCACCACACCCGGCTAATTTTTGTAGTTTTTGTAGAAACGGGGTTTCACCATGTTGTGCAGGCTGGTCTCCAACTCCTGGGCTCAAGAGATCTGCCTGCCTTAGCTTCCCAAACAGCTGGGATTACAGGTATGAGGCACCTTACCTGGCCAAATTTGACATTTGTAGATTCTACCTATAAGTGAGATCATGCAGTATTTATCTTTCTCTGTCTGGTTTATTTCACTTAGCATAATGACCTCCAGCTTCCTCCAAGCTGTCAAAAATGACAGAAAATATCCCCTTGTTAAGGCTGAATTGCAGTCTATCATGTATAGATACCATATTTTCTTTATCCAGCCATCCGTCAATGGACACTAGGTGGACTCCACATCTTGGCTACTGTGAATAGGGCTGCAGTGAACATGGGGGTGCAGATATTCTCAATACCCCGTCGTGGGATTGCTGGGCCATATGCTAGTTCTATTTGTAGTTTTTTGAGGAACTTCCACGCTGTTTTCCATGATGGCAATCCTAAGGTACGTTCCCACCATCTGTGAAGTTAGCTCTAAATTGCACTGGTAGCATATCTGATATTTAATTAATTTTTGTTTGAAATACTTGCATTCAAGTAGAGTCAGACTTCAAAGGAAAAGTAAATTGTTATAGGCCGGGTACAGTGGCTTTTGTCTGTAATCCCAACACTTTGGGAGGCCAAGGTGGGCAGATCATCTGAGGTCAGGAGTTTGAGACCAGCCTGGCCAACATGGTGAAACCCTGTCTCTACTAAAAAATACAAAAATTAGCCAAGTGTGGTGGCGTGCACCTGTAATCCCAGCTACTCGGGAGGCAGGCAGGATAATCAGTTGAACCCAGGAGGCAGAGGTTGTAGTGAACCGAGATCACGCCACTGTACTCCAGCCTGGGTGATAAGAGCGAGACAACATCTCAAACAAAACATTGTTATAAACCATCTTTCCCCATTCCTTCAACTTCTGAACTTTGCAACTGATCACATAGTTTCCATGTCATGTTAGGTTATTAATGCAAATAAAACTCTTAAGAATTGTATTTGTTATGAGTGCCCATTTTGTGTTTTGTTGTACAGTCTGTGTGTAACATGTGAATATCCGCTAGTAGATGTAGACCTGCCATATTTCTGTAACATTTGGAAGTAAATTAATAGATGTTTTGAAGTAGTTTATTGTCTCTTCTGTCAACTATTTTGAATAATAGTGAGATTATAGTGCATTTTATTTCTATGTTGAGAATTAATTTTTGTTCCTAAGTTTGCCCTTCTAGTTTGTATTGGTTAAGTGAAAGCTGCTAGTGGAAGGGATTTTTCTGCTGAAATTTACATTTAAGCTGCTGGAAATCTGCTTTTTTCCAAACTCTTTAGTACGTCAGAGTTTACAGGCATTCCGGACTTTTGCCCTACATTTGCTTTTTGATCTGTCTCCACTACCACTGGCATTGTCATTGTGGTAGGAGTTATGAAATTGCTTTAGGCAGAGAGAGAGGAAAAGGGGTCCTCGGAACGTTCTCATTTGTTGTAAAGCAGCTCCTTGTCTAGCAGGAAAGCCCGGGCTCATAGACCTGGCAGCAGCCTTTGATATGCAAATGCAGACCATTAGAAACTGGGTCCACCCAAACATGGCAATTCCCACCCTCTTCTTGCCCTTGGCCCCACATGTGCCTGGCAGCATGGCCGCCCCCACATATCCCCACCTGTAGAACATCAGGGCACCCTGCATTTGCATATTAAAAGGCTATGGTGGGAGGGCCAGTCTCCCCCCTCTCCTCCTTCCCCCCCCCACCGCGCTACCTAAAGGACATGCCTGGTCAAACCAATCCCCTAAGCCCTATGCAAATCAGACACCGCCTCCTCCAGCCTCCTCATATAACTGGCTGATATTCCAGAGGAGAGGGTCTCCTTTCAGCTTTGGAGCCCTCATTCCCGTTGTCTCTGCACAGGGGAGCTTCTTTCTTCTTCCTTCTTTCTTGCTTATTAAAGCGATCCGTTCCTATAAACCACTCCGCACGTGTCCATGTGGTTTTATCTAAACCAGCTCAAGGACCAAGAACCCTGGTGTTCCTCTACTTTTTGGAGCCTATCGTCATCACACCTTAAAAACCAGCCAGTGGCTGGCCAGACGAAAAGAACTCCTTAAATATCAGCTGCCACTGTCCTCTCAAGACTTTAAGAGATTAAGTCTCCTGTATGGTTAAACATTTAATAAAGAACATTAAGAGGATGGAAAACTGCTGTGCTGGACACAGTGGCTCACGCCTGCAATCCCAACACTTTGACAGGCCAACACAGGAGGATCACTTCAGTCCATGAGTTCAAGACCAGCCTGGGCAACATAGCAAGACCCTATCTCTACAGAAAATTTTTTAAAAAATTAGTTGAGTGTGGTGGTTTTGTGCACCTGTGGCCCCAGCTACTTGAAAGGCTGAGGTGGTAGGATC
>NW_016108194.1:140343-166945 GCF_001604975.1 Cebus imitator | reverse complement strand
TTTTTTTGTATTTTTACTAGAGATGGGGTTTCAGCATGTTGGCCAGGCTGATCTCAATGGTGATCCACCCACCTTGGCCTCCCATAGTGCTGGGATTATAGGTTTGAGCCACTGCGCCCAGCCAATTCTTGAATATTTTAGGTCACCTCAAAGGAGCTGGAACAAGCCAGGAGGCATCATGGATTGACTTAGAGTCCCTCTTTCTTCCCTTTTCATGGTGGGCTTGGGAGCTAAGGGGCTTCATTTAAGGTCTTCTAGTCTTTTCCTTAGTCTGTGCTGCCTGCTAGGAGGGTGAGGAGGAATTAGCCAAGCCAGTAAACACCACCCACCCGCCTCAGGAATGTGGCAGAAATGTGGCTTCTCCATTGTTCTTTCTTGTTCCCACTCCACTATTTTAAATGTACATATTAGCACATGAAAAGAAGATAGAGGAATACCTCCTGAGGCACCTCTCACCCTTAAACTTGTTACTTACATGCATTTTACATTTTGACATTGGCAAACTGGCTTTCAGAAAATATAATACTCCTCTAGTTTATACTCAATCAATAGTTTCAAAAGAAAACAACCAAAAAATACTCGTGAAATCAACTTTAGCCTAAAGCTGCCTCCCTAGGTATTTCACGTTCAGCCCAAAGGTCTCTGGGTACACCGTGAACTCTAACAAGTGGAGGTGTAGGACCATAGCCTACTCTTGTGCCCATCACAGAGTTACAGCCAATCAAATGTAGCCAACTGTTCAAATTGTGTTCAAATAAGGCAAACACCGAGCTCTCAGCAACCCAGCTGTTTCTGAATCTCGCTTCCATTTTCCATATGTCGCTTTCCTTTTTGTGTCCAAAATCTCCTGTACCACTTGGCTGCGCTGGAATCTCAGAGCCGACTCTGGCTTGGGAGTCAGCCCAATTCGCAAATCGTTCTTTGCTCAATTCAATGCTTTTAAATTGAATGCGGCTAAAGTTGTTCTCTTAACAGATTTCCTCAGACATTTGCTATTGTAAGTGTTATACTTTTGAATTTTTTTTGCCAATTGCGTAGGTAAAAACTATTATGTTTTGATTTGCATTTTTAAATAATAGAGGTTAGTCATCTATTATAGTTTTTTTCTGTAGGTTGCTTCAATTAATATTTTATTTTTTTTGACACCTCAAAACCATTGAGTATATTTATTTTTGAGATAGGGTCTTGCTCTGTGTCCCAGGCTGGAGTGCAGTGGTGCGATCGTAGCTCACTGCAGCCTCGACTTCCTGGGCTCAAGCAATCCTCCCACCTCAGCCTCCTGAGTAGCTGGGACTACAGGCACATGCCACCACACTCAGCTAATTTGTAAAATTTTTTTAGAGATGGGGTCTCGCTCTGTTGACTAGCCTGGCCTCAAGTAATCCTGCCTTGGCCTCTCAAAGCACTGGGATTGCAGGCATGAGCCACCACCCCTGGCCGCAATTTGCTTTTTATTTTTTTTGAGATGCAGTCGGGCTTTATCGCCTAGGCTAGAGTGCAGTGGGGCCATCTCAGCTCACTGTATCCTCTGCCTCCCAGGTTCAACTGATTCTCGCGCCTCAGCCTCCCGAGTAGCTGGGATTACAGGCGCATGCTACCACACCTGGCTAATTTTTGTATTTTTAGTCGAGACGGGGTTTCGCCCTGTTGGCCAGGCTGGTCTCAAACTCCTGACCACAGGTGATCGATCTTCCTTGGCCTGGATTATAGGCATGAGCCCCTACCCCAGCCACAAGTTGCTTATTAATATATGAGATAACGTTTTATCTAATTTGTCCATGTCATTGGTTACTTCTTTTCTGGGTGATATCGTAAAATATGTATTCATTTGACAAACACTGAAAAGCAATAATTGATCATCTTTTGTTAATGATTACTATTTGCAGAACATGACAAGAGATAAGGCCCATATTGTTTGAGTTTTCTTTCAATGTGCATACATTGCTTATTTAAAAATATATACTCTTCTGTATTAAAAGTACTAAAGAAGACACTAATAACCAAAATAAGGAGAAATAGTCTGAGAAATAACCATAAAATTCTTAGCGATCTTGTGATGTGATCCCCAGGAGCAGTTTGGGGAGGTGTGGAATCTCAGCCTCCAGCTGTATGACTCCCAAACCATCAGTTCTAGTCTTGCGGCTAATTTGTTAGTCCTGCAAGGGCAGCTCAGTCCCCAGTAAAGAAGGGGATTTGGCTGGGTGCCGCGGCTCATGCCTGTAATCCCCGCACTTTGGGAGTCTGAGGCGGGCAAATCACGAGATCAGGAGTTCGAGACCAGCCTGGCCAACATGGTGAAACCCTGTCTCTACTAAAAATACAAAATATTAGCTGGGCATAGTGGCAGGTGTTGGTAATCCCAGCTACTCGGGAGGCTGAGGCAGGAGAATTGCTTGAACCTGGGAGACGGATGTTGCAGTGAGCTGAGATCGTGCTACTGCACTCCACATTCTAGCCTGGCCGGCAGAGCGAGATTCCGTCTCAAAAAAAAAAAAAAGGTAGAGTATTTTGTTTTAGGAAAGGACTCTTACTGTCTTTGTTTTAAACTCTAAACTATAAACTAAGTTCCTCCCAAAATTAGTTTGGCCTACGCCCAGGAACGAACAAGGACAGCTTGGAGGTTAGAAGCAAGATGGAGTTGGTTGGATCAGATCTCTTGCACTGTGTCAGTTACAATTTTTGCAAAGGCAGTTCTAAAATGTCCTATGGTGGCCTCGCCTTTCCTCAAAACCGCATCTCGCCTTACTGTTTCATGAATGCACGTCTATTACTCATGTGTTCGATGACAGCAGAGTTAGATTGATACCTACTGTTTCCATCCCTGGTGTGGTCTCTTGCACAGAGGCAAACCTGTGTCAGGTGTTATTATCCTCTATGCTAAAGGAAACAGTTGAGAAAAGGGTCAATTAGAATTCTTAGAAATAAGTAGAGGACTCCTTTCAGAATAGAATAATTGGACAATTAGTATCCTTTAAAGAATCCAGTCCAAATAATGATGGATTCCAAGAAAAAGCACAAAATGGGAACATTTTGCTTTATAACCAGGTAATTGTGGGTTAGTGGGAGTGATTATGCTTTAGTTTTGGCTTTCTCAAGGCACAATAATTATTATTATATGTTTTCATAGTTTTTTAAAATAGGTCTGATTAAATGTAAGGTCTGTTCATTTTTTGTAAATGCCTCTGGCTGGATCATTTTAGAATCTACTTCACGGTTATGAGGCGGTGCCTGGGACATCAATAAACTCACATGTTTTCATTTTGTTTCAGAAAATCCGGAAGTGGAAGGCAGCATTTATTTCTAAAATTCCTTTCAATTCCCTTGCAAGTCTTCCCTTGCATGTTTAAAAGGCATGTTCTTATTTTCAGATAATCGAAATAGCTGAACGTCATATTCCACAATGAGAAGGTTGTGTGTTTATTTTAATTTTAGTTTTTGAGACAGGGTCTTGTTCTGTTGTCCAGGCTGGAGTTAGTGGTGCGATCGCGGCTCACTGCAGCCTTGACCTCCTGGTCTTAAGCGATGTTCCTGCGTCAGCCTCCCCAGTAGCTGGGACTACAGGCACACATACCACGCCTGGCTAATTTTTACATTTTTCTTATAGAAACGAGGGGTTCTCGCTGTGTTGCCTGGCTGGTCTCAAACTCCTGGCTTCAAGCAATCTTCTTAGCCTCTCTAAGTGCTGGGATTACAGACGTGAGCCACCGCACCTAATGTTGTGTGTTTAGCTACAAATGATGGTTATGAACTTTTAAAGTTACAGATACCTGCAGAGCAAACTGTCACTGCTGGAGAAGGAAGATATAGCCCTAAGCTGACTATAATGCGACATAATGTCTGCTTTCCAGTTTCTTCAGAGCCAATGGGGAAATATTTCTCCTAGACCAAAATGCCATCATCGTCATACATAATGACTGGCTTCCAGTAGTTTCTTCAGAAGGCCAACAATGAAACATGTCTCCCAGACGACAGTGGCATCATTGTCGTACCCTACGGTACTTTCAAAACAAAACAAAACAGCAATAGTTTTAGCTCATAAACGTTGAGTCGCCAGATAAAATACAGGACACTCAGTTCAATTTGGATTTGGGTTAAACAGTGAATCTTGTTTTAGTATAAGTATATCCCATGGAACCTTCGGATCATACTTCTGGTGGCGGCCACACTGACAAGCCTACCTAAAGGGCAGTGTTGTGAATTGTTTGTGACAGATGAATCATCAGCTAGTGTTCTCCATATGCTTTTATTAAAAAGGAAAACTAAATACGATTGACTTAAAGAAAACAAATGACAAACGTTAGCAAATAAGAGAACATGCCTCCCATTTATTGAGTGGAAGGATTGGCAGAGAGGGAAATTGTATTTTAAAATAGCCTAAAGAGTAACTAGAAGAGTAGCTGTTTCCAGGATGCCTCCTTGGTGGTTGGCTAACAATGTTACATTCTTCCCAGGCTATGGCTTTATGCCGACTTGGCAAAGCTCCGCATATTGGAGAGGAAACATATTCAGCCTGTATTTGTTTTAGGACTGGACATTTGCTGAGCCCATTCTCCGCAAACATCAGGACTATGCATGACACATCCTCAGTGATTTCAACATGATGTAGGGTGACTGCTGGAAGATAGGAGTGTGTCATTTCAGTAAAGTTTTGATCTTCCTATTAATTTAGCTTCTCACATCTCATCCTGGCGTGGCAGTGGATTTAAATATTATTTTGTCTTAAAAAATACACAGAAGATTCCCTTCTCAGCATCTTTCAGGCTTTAGAATAATACGTAAACAGTTATTTCCTGCCCAACTAATATTTATACAGGTGGAGTTTATTTCTGTGGGCAAAGGAAAGCATTTTGGATGAAAAAAGTCAATGGCTTTTAATTTTCATGACATTTTGTTATGGGAAAGCAGTTGCATAGAAAGCAAAAGTCTGCATTTAAGTGTGGCCAACAGAAGAAAAATATGTCCATTTTCAATTGTTTGACTTTTTTCCCCTTGAAACGATCACTTAGCCTAGTATCTGCAAACATAGCCGGCGTCCAATAAGTGCTGACTCTTACGTTACGCAGAAAACGCGTGCAGCGTGTGTTGTGTAGACGAAACAACTACAATCAATAAAAATGTGCACATCACAAGACTATTCAGGACGAACGAGTCTTTACTGAGATTCAAGTAAAGAGAGAAAGCAAGAGATAGTGTATCTCTTCCCATTTTGGAGAATAAAAATGAGGAAAGGAGACATGTCTGTGAGATATTTCCAGGGTCACATTACAATGCTGGTGATGGAATTGAGAACCATCACAATCTGCCCCTGAATTCAGAACTTCCAGAACCATAAAATGCACAGAAGGCAGCAGTTGCACTTGCGTTTACTGATGGGAAGCTGGTGCAATCACTGAGAATGTCCCTGTGTGGGTTCGGGACATCAGCACCTTGGACTCAGGGGTGGGCTCTGGACTCACATCAACACTGTCCAGCCAGTCATCACCCGGCTTTTTTTGTAGGAATTTACACACTGAAATCTCATGTCAGAGTAGAGGGAACTGGGGTTCACTGCCTCTCTCTCTTCCCTTGCCCTCTTTTCCCCTCTCTTCCTTTCTACTCTTCTCTTTTCCCCTCCCTCCCTCCCTTCCTTTCCCTTCTTCCCTCCCCTCACCTCCCCTTCTCCCAGCCCCTTGTCCTCCCCCTTCTTTCCTCCCTTGCTCCCTTCTCTCCTACCCTCCTCCCCTCCTCCCTCCTGCCCTCCTCCCCTCCTCCCTCCTGCCGTCCTCCCCTCCTTCCCTGCTCCCTTCTCCTCCCCTCCTCCCTCCTTCCTTCCTCCCCTCTTCTCCCTCCTCCTCTCCACTTTCCTCCATGTATCCCTCCTACCTCCTCCCCTCCTCCTTCCCCTCTCTTCCTCTTGTCCTCCCCCACTCATTTCCCCTCTCCTCTGCTTTCCTCTCCTCTCCTCTCCCTTTCTCACCTCCCCTCTCCCTTCCTGCCTTCTCTCTCCCATCTCTCCTCCCCTGCCCCCTCCTCTCCTCCTGCACAGTTCCCTCATCATGAAGACATCTGGATTTCATGGCTCTGTCACACAAAAACGGTTTTAATTAACCAAGAGGAAGTTTGAACCTGTGATAACACTGTAAACCCAAAACAAAACTCTAAGCTCCCCAACCAACTCAATGGATCCTTCTCTCTGCCAAGGGCGTTCTAGAGTTCATCTGAACATGTCGTTAGGCTGTGATGGGAAGTGGGCATCGGACACGCCTCACGATGCCCTCCTTCCTTTAGTGTTCAGGCCCCGCCGACAGCATCCACATGAAAACAGAGACCTTAGGACTGACAATAAGATGCCGACTTCCAGCCTGGCTCTAGCACAGCACCCCATGACAGATAGCGGGCCCCACAGAAATCAAAGCTTTTCAGTCCAAATCCTATTTCTTTGACATATTTTGAAATAGTCCTGCAAGGCTGTCTCATGTGGGAAAAATCGACATTCTGAAGAGAATCCCGTTTTCTAGGCCTGTTTCCTGATCCAGGAGAGAATCAACTCTGACAAGTCACATTTACAATCTGGGCTGGGCGAGGGGGCTCATGCCTGTAATCCCAGCACTTTGGGAGGCTGAGGTGGGCGGATCACTTGAGGTCAGGAGTTTGAGACCAGCCTGACCAACATGGTGAAACCCTGTCCGTACTAAAATTACAAAAAAGTTAGCCAAGCAGGGTGTAGCAGGCCTGTAATCCCAACTACTTGGGAGGCTGAGGCAGGAGAATCACTTGAACCTGGGAGGCGGAGGTTGCAATAAGCCGAGATCACACTATTGCATGCCAGCTTGGGCTACAAGAACGAAACTCCATCTCAAGAAAAAAAAAAAATTACAATCCGTTCTTCCCAAAGCCTGCTGCCTGGAGGCTTCCTCCGATCTGGGGAACCTGGGGCTCCATAACCCCTTCTCATAATGAAGACGAAGCTCTGATTTTTTTAAAAATGTTGCCCAAATTCCTATGTAAAGCGGCTGGGAAGTCATGCCTACAAACCATAAATTCTCATCAGATGAGTTCTATCTAACCCTATATATAGTGACTTACTTTCCTATATGACTCTGGCGTAACATTACGTGACAAAGGAGAAAATCAAAATATTTTACCCCAAAACATGTTTCTTTGCCGTATTTTGAAATGGCCCTGCAAAGCCGTCCTTTGTGGGGGGAAATTTGCATCTGTAGAGAATCTCGATTCACACAGCTAGATCTTTTTCTTCCTAATCCTGAAGAGATTAACTGAGAGTCTGGCACCTTTTAAAGGGCCTGAATAGGAAACATTTGTCATCTATTGTCTCTACAGGCAGCCACTATGAGACTGCAAAAGAACCCTGGTGTCCACCATCTATTACCTTAACCTGAACATTTCCCTTCTATTGATCCCAGGTCTTTAGACAAACTCAACCAATTGTCAACCACATGTTTAAATTTACCTATAGCCTGAAAGTGCCCCTCCCCCTACTCCCCGCTTCGAATTGTCCCGCCTTTCTGGACCAAACCAATGTATTGCTCAAATGTATTTGATTGATGTCTCATGCCTCCCTAAAATGTGTAAAATACAGTTTGACTCTTTTTGGCAACAATAGCCCACACACTCCTTTCTGATTCCAGGTCTTTAGATAATAACTCTTTCAACCAACTGCCAATCAGAAAATCTTTAAATCTACCTATGACGTGGAAGCCGCCCACACTTCCAATTGTTCTGACTTTCTGAACAGCGTGTGTGTTGCGTGTATTGATTGCTGACTCATGTCTCTCTACCATGCATAAAACCAGGCTCTGCCGAAACCAGCATGGGCACGTTCTCAGGATCCCCTGGGGCTGTGTCACCGGCTGTGCTCACTCATATTGGGCTCAGAACAAATCTCTTCAACTATTTTACAGAGTTTGACATTTTTCATTAGCAACAAGATACATCTTCCATTTGGTTATTTTCAACTTACATTATTTCTGCACCAGAGGTCCCCATGTGTGCGAGTGTTTACATGAAGGTGCTATCCTTCCTTGCAGGTAGGGCAAAGAACCACAGATCTGGAAGTGAGTTCGCGTGGCAGCCATCAACATGGGCCAAGGAGGAAGAGTTACAGGAAAGGGCTCCCAGTCCAGACCCCAGGAGAGGGTTCTTGGATCTCGCACAAGAAAGAATTCAGGGCGAGTCCACAGTGCAAAGCAAAGGCAAGATTATTAAGAGAGTAAAGTGGAGAAAGTACAGCTACTCCATAGACAGAGTAGGGCGTTCGTCAAAGTAAGAGGAGGAGTGCGTCCACCCTAGGAAAATGCTTCTATATATATAGGATCAAAATAGCTCTTGGGGAGGGGCTCTGCTACACGGGTTTGTGATAAAGGATTAATTTTCTTAATTACTATGTTTTGCAAGAATCGATATTACTATCTTTAAAGCAAAATTAGGAATGCCGTTGTTCTCCAGATATCGGGATATCTGGACACTCCCAAGTCGGGGTGTGTTTCAGTAAACACCACGAATTTGTTCCCTGAACTGTAAACATCTGGAGGCTAGGAATGCTTAACTTTCTGGGAATGCAGCAAGTCTCGGCCTCCTTTTTCCAGCCCTGACTCAAGATGGAGTCGCTCTGGTTCCAACGCCTCTGACAGCAGGAGGCAGCAGAGGAGAGGAGCATCGGAGGACCACACGGTGGCGGGCAGCACGCTCCAACCTTTTTGGCACCAGAAACTAGTTTTGCGGAAGACAATTTTTTCATGGACCAGGTTGAGGGGGATAATTTGAGGATGATTCAAGTGCATGACATGTATTGTGCACTTTATTTCTATCATTACTGCATTGTACTATATAATGAAATCATTCTGCAACTCGCCATCATGTAGAATCAATGGGAGCCCTCAGCTTGCTTTCCTGCAACTAGACGGTCCCATCTGTGGGTGATGAGAGCCAGTGACAGACCATCAGGCACTAGATTCTTATAAGGAACCCATAACTTAGATGCCTCACGTGTGCAGTTCACAATAGGGTTCGAGTCCTATGAGAATCTAATGCCGCTGCTGATCTGACAGGAGGCAGAGCTCAGGTGGGGACGCAGTGATGGGAGCGGCTGTGAATACCGAGGCATCTTTGCTTGCTCACCCGCCACTCAACTGTTGTGCAGCCAGTTCCTAATAGGACATGGACTGTACCGGTGCGTGGCCTAGGGCTTGGGACCCCTGGTGTGGGGTCGTGTGTTGCAGATGTGGTTCATTCACTAGAGAGATGGACGGGAGGCGGCGGAGGCCCACAGCTGAGAGGCTGGGGTTGCAGGCGTGGCAGGCAGATCCTGCCCTCACTTAGTGCGCTCTGGCTTCTGTGGTGTGTCTTTTTCTTTCTGTTCTCTTTCTGATCTTAGATGATGTCATGATGGCTTACACTGTGCCTAAAATATATATTGCCAAAGGCCTCTATTGCTGGGGGAAGATGATAATTGTGTCTCTACCTTTTTAGAAAATATTCAGTGTAAGAGAGAGAAAGCATGCCATAATGAATTAAATGAATTTGAAATACTAGGCAGTCATATTTCACTCCTGTTTTAGGAGTTCGATCCATCAGTGCATGGAAGGCATCCATTAGTTTGGCTGGGAAAAGCAGAACAACTCAAAGTGGGGGGCTTCCAGGTCATAGGTAGATATAATGCCTGTATTATTTCTTTTTAAAAATTTTTTCCTTCCTCCATTTTTCTTTCTTCCTTCCTCTCTCACTCTCTTCCTCCTTTTACCATTCTTTCCTTTTTTCATTTGTTCCTTTCTCTCTTTTTTGTTCTTTTTCTTTCTTCCTGTTTTTTCTTTCTCTTTCTCTCCCTTCTTTCCTGTTTTTTCCCTCTCTTCCTTCCTTCCTTTCCTCCTTTCTTTCTCTTTCTTTCTGTCTTGTTTCCCCTTCCTCCCTCCCTCCCTCCCTCCCTCCTTCCTTCCCTCCCTCCCTCACTCCTTCCTTCCCTCCCTCCCTCACTCTTTCCTTCCTTCCCTCCCGCCCTCCCTCCCTCCTTCCTTTCCTCCCTCCCTCCCTCACTCCTTCATTCCTTCCCTTCTTCCCTCCCTCCCTGCAATCTCTCCTGCTCTCTCCCCCATCTCCCTCTCCCTCTTTCTTTTCACATAGTTCTATGATACAAAATAGTATGAAAGGCTGTTGTCTGTGTGAGAGGACATCCGCTGTGGTCTGGCAAAATTTGAGTTCAAGAAACTCAACACTAACAGAGCCATCCGGGAATGAAGAGAAATGAAACTGGGATCTCTGGACTTTCATGGGAACATACGATTTTTATGCACAGAATTTGAGGGGAATTTGTAGGAAAAAGCAATGGAGAAGCTAAAGTCACTGGACTCCCTCTTCCTGGGTTGGATCGGCAGGTGCTACACCTAAGAAGCATCACCTGATAGAGCAGATGGGATAGCGCTGAGGTGCAAGGAAGGCTTTTTAAAAAGACAGGAGCCAAACTTGGAAGAAAAATCACAGTTGATGGCAGCAATCAATAATCAATAAGCTTCCCAGGAGGTCCCCCCCGCACATGACTCAGCCTTTGCTTTTTAATTTTTATTTGTATTTTGTTGAGACAGGGTCTTGCTCTGTTGCCAGGCTGGAGTGGAGTGGCGAGATCTTGGTTCACTGCAGCCTCCTTCTTGGCTCAAGCAGTTCTCCTGCCTCAGCCTCGATAGTAGCTGGGACTGCAGGCACATGCCACTGTGCCCGGCTTACCTTTGTATTTTTAGTAGAGATGGGGTTTCACCATGTTGCCCAGGTTGGCCTTGAACTCCTGGCCTCAAGTGATCCACCCACCTCGGCCTCCCAAAGTGCTGGGATTACGGGTATGAGCCACTGCACCCAGCAGCCTTTGCATTCTTATATTGGACCCTCCTCCTTCCCTGTGTTCCATCTCATTCTTCCCCTTTGCTCCTGGGGAGCACATCCTAGAGAAATTATAACAGAGGTGGTGAAGGGACACTTTCCAGATATTCCATGCGGCGTTAAGAGTATGAAGGTCAACTCAGGCAGGCATCACTGAACAAAGCTCATAAAACATGGCAGATGCTTACCATGCACTGATAAACGCAAAATTGTTGCATATTCAGCAACATTGAGTCTTGCAAACATTTTTGTTGAGTGAGTGACGTTAAGCACCAGAATGCTATTTACAGCACAATACCATTTCTATAAATGAAAAACATACACTCACAAGGCAACACCATACAGTTTATAAACCACAGGCATAGTTAAGGGCCATGTGTCAAACAGATTTCATGGGGCGACTGTGAGTTGCCAGGAGTGGAGATCTGGGGGTGAACAGGGAAGCAACAAATTAACCAGGGAAGGATCTCACCAGAAGTGGTGGTGTGATTGTGAATAAGAAGCACAGTTAGCTCAATTCTTGGTACTGACATGCAAATTAGAACGACCACCAAAAAAAGTATGAATAATTAAGATTTAGCCAGGTGAATGCAAAGGGATGGGGAGGCAGAGAAGAGTCCATCACTGGTTGAAGGTGAGAAACAACAGGCTGGATCTACTTCAAGGTTTACTCAGCTCGGCAACAGCACCACTGACAACTGGATCATTCTTTGTCCTCGGGGACTAGCCTGCGCGCTGTGCGATGTTGGGCAGCATCCCTGGGCTTGACCCACCAGCAGATGCCACGGGCACCCCCAGTGTGACAGCCAAAACTCCCTCCAGATATTGCTCCCTGTCCTCTCTGGGTGATGGGGAGGGAATCTCTCCTTTTGAGGATGACCAATCAAGGGAACTCAAGATGACTTAAAGAGAGGAGACTGAAGAGTAGAGCCTTGGGTATCCTACAAAAAACTTGGCATTTTATTTTTAACCATCTGCAGAATCCCAAGAGGGGATTTAATCAGGTTGGTATTGGGAAGTGTTGCCTGGGTGCTTAGAGCTCTTGAATCACTTGAGGCCAAGTTTCCCTTTTCTACCCAAATGAAGAGCGAAGTCATTCCATTGCAACAGGGACTTTTTCATGGCCTTCCCAATATTTCCGAAGCTATCTGGAAGTGGATATTGGCAGCAGTGGGACTTATATTCCCCAAGACACTTTCTCTCCAAATTCTGGCTCTTGGTGCAACCACTACGTCTTTCCTTCCTGCTTCATATCATCTGTGTTCAGAGCCCTGCCTTCATCATTCCCCTTGGTTCTCTTTGTCCCTTCTTGTTAAACCTGTAGACATTACATTCTTGTTAGTGACAGTGAGAGCACCGTAGACATCACAACATTGAACACCAGACCTTGCTGATTGTAGAACTCCCTTCACCATCCCTATCAACAGGAATTGCTCCATGGTTCTTTTTCTTTAAGACCCGGGATGCTGTTGCCATTCTGGTCTATTTGAGGTTCTTTCCCATTTGCCTCCTTGCCTTTCAAGACTGCTGCCAGGAACAACTCCCAAACTCCTTTGCTCTATCAGGCAAAGCAATTCTGCTCCCTTCTGATGCATTTTCCTGACATAGACGCTGGGATAGACATCTTAGGTTTATCTTTTTTCCCTTTTGTTTTACTCTGTTTTCATACTGCTATAAAGAACTACCCAAGGCTGGGTAATTTATAAAGGAAAGATATTTAATTGACTCACAGTTCCACATGGCTGAGGAGGACTCAGGAAACTAACAATCATGGAGGAAGACAAAGGGGAAGTAAGGCGCCTTCTTCACAAGGCGGCAGGAAGGAGAAGTGCTGAGCAAAGGAGCCCCTTATAAAACCATCAGATCTCACGAGTACTCACTCACTATCATGAGAACAGCATGGGGGAAGCCACCGACATGATCCAATTACCTCCACCTAGTCTCTCCTTGACATGTGGGAATTATGGGGATTACAATGCAAGATGAGATTTGGGTGGGGACACATAGCCTAACCATGTCGCCTTCCCTCTTCTGTCTCTGCTGGTCCTAATCTTACAAATTTAGGTGGCAGACAGAGAATGGAGAAAGCCAACAGGAGACTGAAATCATTGGCACATACATAAAGACATGGCACAACCCTCAAAAACAGGAGAAAAGAGGTAAGGTGCAGGGGAGTGGGTATCGCTGGGGAAGGAAGCTGAGCATTTTTCACACGTGTGTGGCTTGGAGAAAGCAGATGTGCAGAGCTGAGGTCATTACCCAGTAGATGTGGGCAAAACAGGGCTTGCCAGCCTACATATGTGGTCTTTGAGATGCTGAATTCTTCAAAATGTAATAAGAATTTATAAATTATAAAACTGTTGTTATATTGGGTGATTTCCCTTAAAAAAAAATAATGTCACCATCTCTGGCTGACATCCTGGAGTGGGAACTCTCCGTTGAGTTGATACCGTGTGACTCGGCATGCAGTTCTAGGCACCAGCGTTCACATCCGCATTTCCCTAGCCCACGCTGCCTCAGCCACTAACTCACTGGCTAGACACTTGAGTGTGCAAATCCTCAGCCACTCCCGTTCATCATCCAGAGTTTATCAACGTGACCTTGCATATTAGCAGAGGATTTTAGAATTTAAAATATTGCCTTTTTATCATGATTACTTTTATCATGTGCATAAAGGTTCAAAATTAATGCATTCTTTGCATATTTTCAACTTCATTGGGCTGCTTTCATCTGTTGACTTAGGTCTTCCATCGATTCAAAAAAGGTTTTCTAGCTGTTTTTTTTTTTTTTTTTGTTTAAATATGCTTGTCTTTTTTGGATGATTTCCTTTATATATTCTTGCTGAATCTCTTCTCCACATTAAGATATAATGACAAACATATTATCATTTTTATTACATTAAACTATTCTCTTGAGTTTTGAACTTCCTGAGTTTTCTTCCATTTCTCAGTCTTGATATTCTGCAGGATGTAATCTGACATTTTCTAGTTCCTAAGAAACTGAATCCACATCAGTGTAGGTTTTCATGTCTGTGCAATTCACCATGATTTTACTCTATTTTGCATGCTTTTGCAATAATCCTGTTTCAGAAATAGCAATCATCTCTCCTCCAGGAGTCCTCATCCCTCTTTTGGAAGAACGGTTTTTCTCTGTTGACAGGATTTGTTAAAAAGTAGGCTTAGTGGAGTGGACTACCGTTGTTCTTTTTCTTTTCTTTTCTTTCTTTTTTTTGAGGCGGAGTCTCACGCTGTCATCCAGGCTGGAGTACAGTGGTGCAGTCTCGGCTCACTGCAGCCTCTGCCTCTCTAGTGCAAGCAATTCTCCTGCCTCAGCCTCCGGAGTAGCTGGGATTATAGGCACTTGCCACCACACCCGAGTAATTTTTGTATTTTTAGTAGAGACGGGTTTCTCCATGTTGGCCAGATGGGGTCTCACCATGTTGGCCAGACGGGGTTTCACCATGTTGGCCTCCCAAAGTGCAAGGCGTGAGCCACCGCACCCGGCCCATTGTTCTTTTTCTAGACCTCTGGTTGTATGAGTGTTCACCCCATGCTCAATTCTTCATTGAAACTCTTTGGGCATTAATGAGAATCCATTTTATTTCTCTTTTCTACTCTTTTTTTTCCCTCGGCTTTCTTGGTCCATTTGGGCTGCATTTATAAATTTCCTTAGGCTGAAAAATGTATAAACAATAGAAATATATTGCTCACACTTCTGAAGGCTGGAAATTCAAGGTTCAGGTACCAGAAGATTTGGTATCTGATCAAGGTTCTCTGCTTCATAGATGGTGCCTTCTTGCTGTGTCCTTCCATGGTAGAAGGGACAAGGGAGCTCTCTGGGGTCCCTTTTATAAGAGCACCCATCCCATTCATGAGGCTCCAGCCTCACAACCTCATCACCTCCCAAAGACCCTACCTCGTAACACCATCTCCTTGGGGATTAGGATTTCAACATCTGGCTTTGGGGTAACACAGACTTTTAGACCATAGCACCGGTTTACTGCTCTTTAGGATTGGGAGAAGGTGGTTTGCAGATTACTTCTCCACAACCCTTCATTTTTCTTCTGCCAAATTCTGAATGGGATAAATTCTGTGAAGTTTGGGTGATATTGTGGCATTCTGCCTAATGATATGGGTTTTCCTTGGACATCTGTGGGTTTATATGCCCAGTCTCCTGCTACCATCCTACCTAGAAGTTTGTTCATATTTTTATATGAATGTTTATTTATATTATATGTGGAAATTGTATTTTTATTTTTATTCTGTGCCCAAAATACAGTAGAATACCCTAAACATTTGTCACTTAGAAAAGACATTCTATTTCCAGAATGAGACAAATTTTATTTGCTCTAGAAATAGCACCAACTTTTCTTAGTGCTATCTGCTTTTCCAATATTCCTTTTTTTTTTTTTGAGACAGAGTCTGACTCTGTCACCCATGCTAGAGTGCAGTGGTGTGATCTCAGCTCACAGCAACCTCCACCTCCTGGATTCAAATGATTCTCCTGCCTCAGCCTCCCGAGTAGCTGGGATTACAGGCACGTGCCACTGTGCCCAGCTAATTTTTGTATTTTTAGTAGAGATGGGGTTTCACCATGTTGACCAGGCCGGTCTTAAATTCCTGACCTCAAATGATGCACCTGACTTGGCCTCCCAAAGTGCTGGGATTACATGCATGAGCCACCGTGCCAGGCCCTTTCTGATATTTCTTATTAAATCTCTTATAGTTTTTATAAAACGTTGAACCCTAAAAGAAAGAAATAACAGAATTTTAAACATTCCATGGTGCAAAGAAACAGCAGACTGATGAAATATCTTGTTCTAGCTTTTCTACCTTCAAATATATACATCGCACGATTCACTTTTGTTTATTTCCACTGTGACCATTTTAGTTTAAGCCTTTACCCTCAGCTTCCTGGCTGAACCCCCAGTTCCTCTCATTATGAACTTCCTCCAAACTGTTCTCCACTTATGACCCATCAAAGCCTTTGAAATCATATATTACTCTCTATAATCTCTTCTTTTTGCACTTAGAATAAGAGAAAAATAATGATAATAAAAAAGTACCAACACTTTTCCAAGTCTCACAAAGCCCCATATAATCCTGTCCTTGTCCAACCTTCCGGCTCACACTGTGCTACTCTTCTGTTCCAGAGAAAAGGTAATTTTCTTGAACAGTAAATAACAGACAAGATGAATAGGAAAATATCCCCTTACACCCTTATGCCCAAGAGAAATTATGACAAGTTTTGATGAGATCCCTCTGGCAAAAAGTTGCTAATGAGGATGAAAACAAAAGGGAAAATTACTTCAACAAATGCAATTTGCCAAAGAGAAAAATAAAACAAAAATAATTTTTGCAAGAGTGTTCTTTTCTCCAAATTGATGCAACATAGATGTCACTTGGCATGTCCAATGCAGTGACCTCTGTGGGCCAGGACACTGAGATGACGACCTTGGGAAAAAGCGCTCCAGGGTTGGATCCTTAAGAAAATGATTACACAACATATAAATGTGGTTGATGCCTTTAACCACAAACAGCTGTCTCCTCCAGCTGTCCCTTTGCAACCACTGGGTGATGGTCAGTGGCTTGCAAATCCTAGGTGTGGTTTGTTCAGACAAGGGCATTCATCTGACTTTATTATAAACTGATCTTAGGAAGGGGCAAAGGCCATATTGAAACAAAAAGACCCAATATCTGCGAGGCTGCTTTCAAGTCTTTCCCTGCCTTGGCTTTTGTGTTGTTTCCAGCTATTTTATTTTCCTAAGAATGGCTTCAGCAGCACCATCTGTTTCCCTATCAGTTGCAACACCAGGGCGTGAAGGCTGCACACATCTTCCATCCGATGCTGCAGGGGGCTCCCAATTGCACAAGAAACTTGAATGAATTTTCTATCCTGGAAAATCTGTGAGGATTCTCATTTGCAGAAAGAAGTGTGCATTGCTAGATATTATCAATACAAAAGGTGAAATCCACAAAAATATTTCAAAAGGCTATTTGTACTGGAGTCATCTATTACCAATAATGCTGGTTTTCGAGATGAATGTTTGTGCATTCTCAACCATGGTGTATTCTTCTTTCTTTCAAGAAGGGAACATTTAGGAGACACTGTCTTGAAGCCCAAGTTAATTGGGCTTTTGCTCATCTAACCTATAGGGATTTCCTTTGGGGCCTGTGAAATGATTAGTAAATGCAGTGAACACAAGCAAATATGTAAGGTAAGGGTTTCAAAAATACAATTACGTAGAATAAGGTTTATAGAGATATGGTTCAGCACCACAACTCATGCCTGCAATCCCAACATTTTGGGAAACCAAGGTGGGAAGATCGTTTGAGCCCAGGGGTTCTAGACCAGCCTGGGCAACATAGTGAGGTCCCGTCTCTACAAAAATAAAAAATAAAAAAAATTAGCTAGGTGTGGTGGGACGTGCCAGTAGTCCCAGCTACTTTGGAGGCTGAGGCAGGAGGATTGCTTGAGAATTGGAGGTCAAGGCTGCAATGAGCTATGCTCGCACCACTGCACTCCAGCCTGGGTGACAAGAGTGAGACTCTGTCTCCAGAAAAATGTAAAAATAAATAAGTAAATAAAAAGGTTTATAGAGATACAAGAAGGCGAGTTGTTTGAAATACAATTATTTCTCTCACTTTTATAACCGTTTTGATACAGGATGTGCTAAATGTCTCCACTTGAATGACATATTGACATATGACGATCATTTCCTTAAAGCAAATGGAAATAAGAATCGCAGCACACTGGCGTGTGTCCTCAGTTCAGAAAGAAAGAGCGTACACTTCACCGTTCAAAACATGCGACATTGACACTACACCAGCAGCCTGCACTCTCAGCTGTGGTTGCACTGACTCAGAAACTCACAGAACTGGAGGGCAATGTAGCAAACACATGGTCAAGCCTCCCACAAGGCCTGTGAGCAGTGTTCGCTACAATCAGCACGGCTAGAGTTACAGGGACCTCTTTTGAAATTTGGTTGGCCTCCCAAGTTATGGAACTGAACATGTTTGCACAGGTTTATGGAACAAGAGGACTAGGGAGAAAACCCCAGGCCAAGCCATCTTTTTCCTCATTGTGTCTGGGAGTAAACACATACATCCTCAAGTGCATTTGAGACTTTGCAGTGTCACAATTTCCTACTTGAGCTTCTAACCTCCTTCAAAAGATGTCTCAGGTATCATGGCTGATCCAATAGAGGTCAAAACACAAAACAAGCTTAAAGGCAGCAAAATCCTGCTGACAGTATCTGAAGATCTAGTGGAAAATCAATACTTTAAAATAGATTGAGCAGTGTGAGACCTGACTGGGCAACATGGTGAAACCCTATCTCTGCAAAAAAATATAAAAATTAGCTGGGCTTTATGGTGAGCGTCTGTGGTCTCGGCTACTGGGAAGGCTAAGGAGAGAGAATCAATTGAACCCATAGAGGTTGAGGCTGCAGTAAGCTGTGATTGCACCACTACATGGCAGCCTAGGTGAGTGAGACCCTCAAAAAATGTAGATAAATAAATTTATAAATTTTATAAATATAAAATTATATATATAATTATATAGTATAAATAATATATACATTTTTATAAAGTTGTGTAAGGTTTATACAATTTTTATAACATTTATCCAACTTTATAAATATAGATATTTATGCAAATAAAAATATATGTAAAAGATTATGTTATATAAAATTTATAAATTATATAAAAATGACATTTTATGTCTAATTATAAATGTATATAAATATATAATTATAAATATATATTTACATATAATTGTCTATTTCTAAATATAATATAAATATAAATATAATATGTATACATAAATATATGTATTGCTTATATATATTTAAATATAGCAGGGGAAACACTACCCCATCTTTTGAAAGTTCATGTGGCCCTGTTAAGGTTTTGATCAATACTCTTTAATGGCTTCTGGTTTTCAACGAATCAGGTGCATGCTTCCTGCTTTCGTGGTAAAGTCCTCAAACATGCGCCCCTGCCTGCATTTATGACTTATGATTTCTGTACCCCGCCCTTCCCGACACTCACACTAGGTGACTTGTCTTTCCACGCGCTGGCCCCACACCTTGCCTCCTTTACAACATGGATGTCTTCACGCGATTTCTTCTCTATGCATTTGTATGCAAAGAAAATCCATCGTCTAATGCTGGGCATGCATGGTTCTTCCTTCATGAGAGTTCGTGAAGGAAATCGTACAGATTTGCTGGTGTTGATTGCATTGACTGATGAGTTCACAGCCCCAGAGGCACATTCTATAGAGGAGTGAGTAAAACACCAATTAACACTGGCTTCCAGACCGTCACCCCAAACGTTGCCTTTTTGAAAGAAGGATTTTGTAGAGAAAACTCTCCCCCACAGCTCCCACTGTGTGTGGTTCATATACCTGCTAGCTGGGTATAAGGCATGCCAACTTGTAATGCCCCTTCCTGCCTCATTTCTCCTGCACATTGCGGGCCCCGCATGACCAGCCCTCAAAGCTGCTGAGATGCCAGCCTAACATGGATGGTGTAACCCGTGTTTCAGAACGGTCCTTCCAGACACGTGGTGCCCAGATGGGAGCCGCAATTTGAGCTTCCATTTTTAAAATTTGCTTCCATTGCAGAAATTAATGTTCAAATAACTGAAGCTTACAGGGAGCCTGTTTATAGTCAATACCATAGGTTAAGATTAGAGATGACCTAATTCCTTAACATAGACATATTCTCCAAACGCATGAGCACAGAGAGGAAAGCAGTGTGCTTGCAGCTGTTACATTGCTCCCTGATGACTTCCCCTCTGCCACGTGGGCTCTCTTCCTTTGACATGGTCTGACTAGTCTTGTTTTAAAAATAAAATCTCCCTCATAGTAACAAAATACAAAGTATTCCTTTTTCTTTCTCTTTCAAGAGCCCTCTGGATTTTGTGTTAGGTTTATGTAAGGGACTTTTCTTCTTTCTGTGGCATAATGAATGTCAGAATTAAGATGAAGATTTACAAAAATGTAGATTATGTTATATATATGTAATATATGGAAGAAATTATAGCCAGGAGCAATGGCTCATACCTGCAATCCCAGAGTTTTGGGAGGCCAAGGGGGGAGGGTTGCTTGAGGCCAGGAGTTCAAGACCGGCTTGGGCAACATAGCAAGTTCCCATCTCTACAAAATAAATTTTATTTTATTTTTTAAAATTATCCTTTTTTTTTCTTTTGAGATGGAGTCTTGCCTGTCGCCCAGGCTGGAGTGCAGTGGTGTGATCTCAGCTCACTGCAACCTCCACCTCCTGGGTTGAAGTGATTCTCCTGCCTCGGCCTCCCGAGTAGCTGGGACTACAGGAGCGTGCCACCACGCCCAGCTAATTTTTGTATTTTTAGTTGAGATGGGTTTTACCATGTTGGCCAGGCTGGTTTTTGACCGCTGACCTCATTATCTGCCTGTCTTGGGCTACCAAAGTGCTTCGATTACAGGCAGGAGCCACCATGCCCGGCCCCAAATAAATTTTAAATATTAGCCATGGTGGCACGTACCAGTCCCAAGAGGAGGTCAAGGCTACAGGGAGCCATGATTGCACCACTGAACTCCAGCCTGGGCAACAGAGCTAGACCCTACCTCTTAAAAAAAACTATGATGTCTAAGTCTTAAGAAAAATTTAATTCTTCATGAGAAATCATGTTGTCTTAGTGTTCATGACAATGGTACATTTTATAGAGTTGGTTTATTAGAGCCGTTCTAACTTGAATGGAAAAGATGCAAGACTAAAGTCAATGACTGTGGGTTTTCATTTCTCTTCTTCATGACACACTTTGTCTCCAGTGGAGTTTAAACGAGAGTTTTTAAAAAATTAGGTTGGTACAAAGTAATTGCTGCTTTTGCGATGATTTTTAATGGCAAAAACCACAATTACTTTTGCACCAACCTAAGTAATTGCACCAGTCTAAATCATCTGCCTGTCCAGGTCACTGTGATGCAACAGTCGTATTGTCAGCTCCCCAAACTCTCAAATTCCACAGTCGGGGCTAGCGTTGCTCCCCTCCCCTGACCCAACCTTCATGTCCAGCTACATCTTCTGGCAGCCCCTTCTTTCATCTACAATATGGGCAGTTAACAGTTAAAGTTCTCAAAATATGCCATGTTTCTGTCTGCGCTGCTGACACTCCTCTCCGCCGTCAACTCCCTTCTCTCTTTTTTTTTTCCACTTAAAAAAAAAATTTAATTCAATAGTTTTTGGAGAAGTGGTGGTGTCTGGTTCCATGGATAAGTTCTTCAGTGGTTTCTGAGATTTTGGTGCACCTGTCACCCGAGCAGTGGACACTCTACCCAAGGTGTAGTCTCTTAATCAGCGCTCCCCTCCCAATCTTCCCCTCAAGTCCCCAAAGTCCATTGTATTCTTTTTATGCGTTTGCATCCTTATAGCTTAGCTCCCACATGTAAGTGAGACCCACGATGTTTGGTTTTCCATTCCTGGGTGACTTCTTTTAGAATGGCCTCCAACTCTGTCCAGGCTGCTGTGAGTGCCATTATGTCATTCGTTTTTATGGCTGGCAACTCCCTTCTTACCTTCATCAGAGTGTAACGTCTTTGGGGCTGAATGCCTTCCTTGAGGTCCCTCAGCAACTCCTGTTTTTCTGAACAGCTAGGTAGGAGGAATGCGTTCGAGTGCTCCATAGCTTGTAGGGCGACTATAGTTAGCAATAATAATGTAGTTTCAAAGAGCTGGAACAAGGATAGTGAATGTTCCCAATGCCAAGAAATGAGATGATGGACATTGTAATTACTCCAGTCTGATCATCATACATTGTATGGCTAGAAACATCACTGTGTACAATTATTATGCATCAATTAAAAAATAAAAGAGCTGGGCATGGTGGCTCACACCTGTAATCTCAGCACTTTGGGAGGCTGAGGCAGGCAGATGGCCTGAGCCCAGGAGTTCCAGACCAGCCTGGGTAACTTCTACAAAAAATACGAAAGTTAACCAGGCATGGTGGTGCACACCTATAGTCCCAGCTACTCTGGAGGCTGAGGCAGGAGTATCGCTTGAGCCCAGGAGGCAGAGGCTGCAGTGAGCTATGATGCCACCACTGCACTCCAGCCTGGGTGACAGTGCAAGACCCTGTCTTAAAAAAAAGTAAATAATAAACTAATAACTTACAGTGTTCTATAGGATTGCAGGATGACTATAGTGAACAAAAACATACCACATACTCTCAAATAGCTAGAAGGAGGATGTTGAATGTTTCCAACAGAAAGGACTGATACATGTTTGATATGACGGATATGCCAATTACCCCAAGCAGACATCACTGTACATGATATGGGTCCAAGCATCACTATGTACCCCATGAATATGTACAATTATTAATAGTATGTGTTAATTAAAAAGTAAAATTAAGGGAAAAAATAACACAGTACCTCACTAGTTCTGTATCATATCCAGTGGTGTGCTGAAAAGAATTAACCCCCAGCTATCAGGAACTGGGGTGATGGGAAGCCCTGGCTTCTGGTGAGTGTCCGTTTCCCTGAAGTAAACGCCCACTCCACCTCAGCCACTTCCCAGTGAGTGTCCATTTTCCGAAGTAAACACTCTGTCCACTGCAGCCACTTCCAAGCAAGTGTCCATTTCCCTGGAGTAAATACTTGCTGCACGGTGGCCAGTTCTGAGGTACCAACGTGAGGTCACAGAACACGGATTTGGGAACAGATGTGCACAATTGGTCCTCCCAGCTGTCCCCCGATTGATATTTAAGTCATTACCATTGTCTAGCCATAAGTAAAACAGTTTATCATTTTTTTGTATAGTATTTTGGCTTTTGTGGTAGGTGGAATGATATCCTCTCCCCATTCCACAAAGAAGTTCATATCCTGATCTGCGGAGCCTGTGAAGATGTTAGATTATGTGGCAAAGGGAACAAGTTGCAGATGGAATGAAGGTTGCTAATCAGCTGACCTTAAATAGGGAGGTTATCTGGGCAGGCTCCATGTGATCACAGGGTTCGTAAAAGTAAAGAGCAAGGCAGGAGAGGAGGTTAGAGTGATTGCATATGACAGGGACCTATCTGGCTTTGGTTGAGTCCAAATGGCTGGCTTTGAAGATGAAAACCTAGAAGTGCAGCGGACTCTACAGCAGGGGTATCCAATCATTTGGCCTCGCTGGGCCACGTTGGAAGAGGAAGAATTGTCTTGGGCCACAGATAAACCACACTAACACTCGCGATGAACTAAAAAAAAAAGGCCAAAAAAATCTCATGATGTTTTAAGAAAGTTTACGAATTTGTATCGGGCAGCATTCAAAGCCATCCTGGGCTGCCTGTGGGCTGTGGGCTGTGAGGTGGACAAACTTGCTCTGGGGTCTTGGAGAGGGAAGGGAATGGATCCTCTACAAAATAGCCCTGTGACACTTGTGCTGGACCTCTGACCTCCAGGACTGTAACAACACAACTCTGTGATCTTTTAGGTAGTAGCCTTCGTGGAAACTTGCTATGCTGGCCCTAAGAAACTAAACAGTTTCCTATATTTGTGACCTCGGCCTGTTACATTGGCAGAGCGTCAGTTTGTTGCTATCAGGATGGTATCTATCACACAGAATTGGTGTAAAAAGCAGCTACGATTGCTGAATGTCCCACTCATCACATGAGAGCAGAGTCAGTCCACAAATGAAAGCGCCTGTTCTTGCTGTTCTACTTTCTTTATCATTTATTCATACTTTATTACATGTAATTCATATCTACCTTATAATATGTATTTGAAATATATTTGCATATTTATATTAATATCTAAGCATATTAATATAAATACATTTGTCGATAAATTTTTATTATATATTATATAAATATTTTAATATTTAACATATATTTAAATATTAAACATGTAAATATATTTAAATTATAAAGTTAAAAAATACTTTGAATCATACATTATATATTATATATAATTTATAATATACAAATCTATTTCTAAATGTAAATATAAAATATAATATATATTTACTAAAATTTGTCTTTTTTTTTCCTTTTTGTGGAAAATGGGGTTTCACCATATTGCCCAGGCAGGTCTCAAACTCCTGGGCTCAAGCTATCCTCCCACCTCTGCCTCCCTAAGAGCTGGGATTACAGGTGTGAGCGACCATGCCTGGCCTAAAATTAAAAAAAATTAATTTGATTTCAAAAATTTAAATTTTGATTAAAATGAAAGTTTTAATAATAGAATTATATCATATATTATCTTTATCTATATTATATATCTATATAACATATAAAATTTAAATGTATTTAATGTAAATATATTTAAATATATTTATATTTAATTTGAATTATATATTCTTATTAAAAATAAATATGTAAATTTAATATATAAAATGTGTATGAAATATATTTCTACATTTATTTTAATACAACATTACATTAATAGATATTTTGCTATTATATAGTGATATCATTTATATGTGAAACATTATTATCCATATAATTATATAATAATATAATGTGATGTTAGATGTTATCATTCAAAAAATACTTTTTGAGTCAGGCGCGGTGGCTCAAGTCTGTAATCCCAGCACTTTTGGAGGACAAGGCGGGTGGATCACGAGGTCAAGAGATCGAGATCATCCTGGTCAACGTGGTGAAACCCCATCTCTACTAAAAATACAAAACATTAGCTGGGCATGGTGGCGCGTGCCTGTAATCCCAGCTACTCAGGAGGTTGAGGCAGGAGAATTGCCTGAACCCAGGAGGCGGAGGTTGCGGTGAGCCGAGATCGCGCCATTGCATTCCAGCCTGGGTAACAAGAGCGAAACTCCATCTCAAAAAAAAAAAAAATTGTTTTTGAAAGACATTATGTCTAAGGAATGATCTGAACTGCACCCCACCACTGATCAATCTTTAAAACTTGCTATTGCTTTAAGCTAGCACAATGAAAAGCAAACATCTGTGATTTTCCTTTACTACCTAGAGACTTTGGCTATGCAGGTATGAGCATGATGGCTTCTGAATCCAGTATTTGTAAAAAGCCCTTTCCCTGAGATGAGGAGAGGAGGAATTGTGCGTATGCAGTACAGCTTCCTCATAGTTCTGTTCCTCTGTTCCCAGAGAGCCTTGGAAAAATTGGCTTCCTGGAATGAGCCACCTTGAATAAACATGGAATGAGCTACCTTTAAAAAGTGTTGATGTTCCAGCTAATTATTCATCAATGGAGGATTGGATAAAGAAAATATAGATACCGGGGATCGATCCAAGATGGCCATTTAGGAACAGCTCAGGATTGCAGCTCCCAGAGAAAGCGCAGAGGGTGAGTGGACGCTGTATTTTTATTGCCCACAGACTAGGAAATTCCCAGGCGGAGGAGCCCCATGGGTCACCAGCGCAGCTGTGTCAGCCGGCACGGCTGCTTTGCCCCACGCGGCTGCTTTGTCAGCACCCCGGCACAGCGGTTCTCCGTACAAAATACACTGGTCCGGGTGCCCTTTTGGCTGGTGATTGGAGCCACGGGAAGTCGCCCATTCATCTGTTTAAAAAGGGGACTGAACAGGGAACCAGGACAGTAGATTCCAGGGCAAAAAAAGTGCCACGAATCTCAGTGCCACTGTTTAAGCCAGCGCAGTGAGTCGCCGTTCGGGAAAACACACAGATCCCTGCGCCTCTTCAACAGGTGACTGGAACACCAACTTAAAAAAAAAAAAAGGCTCTGAGGCAGGGAGCCAGGCGATCAGGCTCGGCTGGCCCCACCCCCGCAAAAGAACAGCAATCAGAAACTCTCTGGATTGAGAGTTTCACAGCAAGCGCAGCTGAACCTGGGAAGGTCCAGCTCTGTGGGGGAGGGGCATCCGCCATTACCGAGGCACTCCAAAACTACGGAGGTCGTCAGCCAATGCTGAGGCAGCCCGCTGTTGCCAAGGCAACGTGCCACTGCAGAGAGACTCCACCTTAACAGAGGCGGGCCGCCATTGCCGAGGCACTCCAAAACTACGGAGGTCGTCAGCCAATGCTGAGGCAGCCCGCTGTTGCCAAGGCAACCCGCCACTACAGAGAGACTCAGCCTTAACAGAGGCGGGCCACCATCGCCAAAGCAGTTCTAACTACACCCATATAAACAGGACTGCAGGAAAGTTCACTCGGCAGCTGGGCGGAGCCCACAGCAGCTCAGCAAAGCCTTTACAGGCAGACAGTGACTAAGCTGCCTCCTTGCTGGGCAGGGCAGCTCCGAAGGAAAAAAAAAGAAGGCAGCAGCACAACGGAAACTCATAAATAAAGCCCCAAATCCCTGGGACAGAACACCTGGGAACAAAAAGTGGTTTATGAGTTCAGCTGCAGCAGACCTAAACGTACCTGCCCAGCAGCTCTGAATGAACAACGGAGCTCACAGCTCAGCATTTGAACTCCTATAAAGAAGAGACCGTCTCCTCAAGCAGCTCCCTGACCCCTGTATATCCAAAGAGCCACCTCATAAAGGAAAGATCAGATTGACACTTGGCGGGTATCCTTCTGGGACAAAGATAGCAGAAGAAGAAAACTGGTAGCAACTCTTACTGTTCTGCAGCTGCTGCAGGTGATCCCCAGGCAAGCAGGGCCTGGAGTGAACCTCAGCAGACCTACAGCAGAGGGGCCAGACTGTCAGAAGGAAAACTAAGAAACAGAAACAACCTCATCATCAACAAACAGAACGTCCACTCAGAGACCCAATCTGAAAGCCAGCACCTACAAAGACGACAGGTGGATAAATCCATAAAGATGGGAAGAAACCAGTG
>NW_016108194.1:123791-137993 GCF_001604975.1 Cebus imitator | reverse complement strand
CAGCACTGTTTACAATAGCAAAGACCTGGAACCAACGCACATGCCCATCGATGATAGACTGGACAGGGAAAAGGTGGCACATATACACCATGGAATACTATGCAGCCATCAAAAATGATGAGTTTGTGTCCTTTGTAGGGACATGGATGAACCTGGAAACCATCATTCTCAGCAAACTGACAGAAGAGTAGAAGATCAAACACCACATGATCTCACTCAGAGGCGGGTGTTGAACAATGAGAACGCATGGACACAGGGAGGGGAGCACTACACACTGGGGTCAGTTGGAGAGAAATAGGGGAGGGACGGTGTGGGGTGGGGAGTTGGGGAGAGATAGCAAGAGGAGAGATGCCAGATGTAGGTGATGGGGAGGAAGGCAGCAAATCGCACTGCCACGTGTGTACCTATGCAACAATCTTGCATGTTCTTCACATGTACCCCAAAACCTAAAATGCAATAAAATAAATAAATGGAAAAAAAATAAAAGAAAATATAGATACCATGGACTGCTATGCAGCCATAAAAAAAGAATGAAATCAAGTCTTGTGTAGCAACATGGATGGTACTGGAGGCCATTATCTTAAGGGAAATAATTTGGAAATGAAAAATCAATACTACATGTTGTCACTTACAAGTAAGAGCTAAATAATGTGTGCACATGGACATAGAGAGTGGGATAATAGACACTGGAGACTCAGAAGGGTGAGAGAGGGGTGAGAGATGGGAAATTACTTAATGTGTTCAGTGCACATTATTTGAGTGATGACTATACTGAAAGCCCAGACTTCACCACTACGCAATCTATGCTTGTTAGAAACCTGCACTTGTACTCCTTAAATATGTTTTAAAAATAAAAAAATGATTAAATGAAAATGTTGCAGTTTTACTCAAATTTGACTTTTCTTCACAGGATTTCTCCATAAAATCTTTGGCACTTCTGACTTAGTTTATTCGAACTTCAAATGTTCTAGATTTCAAAGGTACATCATGGTATTTCTAAGAGTACGTTAAGGTATTTTAAGTATATGGTCCTGTCCCTAAAAGAAAAATGACATCGCTAAGATGACAACTTTTGTAACATACACATATAAACACACACATTCATAGTATGATATGTACTCATACGTATATAGATACCTGTGTCTATACATGCTATAAGCATAGAAATCTATATAGCAAAAGTGCATCTACATCAAAGCAACCCATGAAATAGTAGATTAAAAGAAATGAAGGAATAAATTCTTTTGGAGAGGATGGGATGGGGGGTTGGGTATGGTGTATTTGTCAGCTTGGGCTGCTGTGTTACTCCGTTCTCATGCTGCTAATAAAGACCATCTTGAGACTGGGTAATTTATAAAGCAAAGAGGTTAATGGACTCACAGTCTCACATGGCTGGGGAGGCCTCACAATCATGGCGGAAGATGAAAGGATGTCTTACATGGTGGCAGACAAGAGGGCTTGTGCAGGGGAACTCCCATTTATAAAACCATCAGATCTCATGAGACTTATTCACTACCACAAGAACAGCGTGGAGGACACCACCCCCATGATTCAATTATCTCCACCTGGCCCTGCCCTTGACATGTGGGGATTATTATAATTCCAGGTGAGATTTGGGTGGGGACCCAGCCAAACCATATCAGCTGCCATAACAATATGTCATAGACTGAGTAGCTTATCAACAGCAGGCATTTATTGCTCACAGTCTGGAGGCTGGAAGTTCAGGACCATAGCATGGCAGATTTGGTGTCTGGTGAGGACTTGCTTCCTGATGCCTGCCTTTTTCCTGTGTCCTCACATAGCTTTTTCTCAGTCTCTGTGATAGGAGAAAGAGAGAGAGAGGAAGACAGAGAGAGAGAGAGAGTGAGAGATAGAGAGAGTGCGCTCTGTTGTGCCCCCTATAAGGACACCATAATAGTTCATTTTATAGGTCAATTTGACTGAGCCACAGGATGCCCAGATATTTGGTTAAACATTGTTTCTGGGTGTGTCTGTGAAAGTGTTTTTAGAAGGGATATTAGCATCTGAATTGATGGATTAATTAAGGCAGATTATTGCCCCTAATATGGATAGGTATTCAATTTGTTGAGGGCCTCACTAGACCAAAAAGGTGATGGGAAGTTGAATTAACCAGCTGAGCGCTTTACCTGAGACACTGATCTCTTCCTCAGCTCTCCTGGTTCTCAGACCTTCAGACTCCGACTGAAATCTATGCTGGAATCTCCATCACTGGCTCTCCTGGGTCTCCAGTTGTAGATAGCCGATCAACTTTCAGACTCCATAATTGTCCAGGATGGAGTGCAGTGGCACAATCATAGCTGATTGCAGCCTCGACTTCCCAGGCTCAAGTAATCTTCCAGTCTCAGTCTCCCTGAGTAGCTGGGAATACAGTCATGTGCTTCCACACCCAGCTGTGTATTTCATTTTATAGGGATATAAAATTATGTCATTCATCTTCTTGTTGACTTCTTGTAACCACCATGAAAGCATGACTCTTGTCTGTCTTATCCTCTTCCCCATCTCCAGAACTTGGCATATACTAGCAGCTCAACAATTAGTTGTTGCATAAATGGCAAATGAAGGAATATTGCATTATCTGCCTAGAAGTCCCTGCCCCTCCTCCCTTCCCCAGAAGAAAACTTCTTACTGGCTAAAATGCTTTTCTAGCCTTGGTGCTTCCAAAGGAGCCTCAGCAGGTTGGGGTCTATCACTTCATACATATTTATCCCCAAATTCAGATATTATTTGGCTCAAGAAATGCACTGAAAATATTTACAGAATGAACCATTGAAGCAGGAAAAGGAAGCTGCATGAAATTCTTTGTTTCTGTTATAATACAAGAGGCTGTGTCAGTCAGCTATTGCCACATAACAAACAATCCCAAAATACAGTGGGTTAAAAAAAAACCATGTTATATACTCACCGTTCTATGGAACAAAAATTCAGGCTGTACTCAATGGGTGCTTCTGAGATTTACCAATTAGAGGCACAGAATGATGCTGAGAATCCTGCAATGGACATGGCAGCATCCATGACAAATAATTTTCTGGCCCCAAAGGTCAAAACTGCAAATGTTCAACGACAACAAAACATACTTCCTCTAAGTCTGAGTTTATTAGGTATATTTCTTTTCTTTTCTTTTTTGACTTTATTTTACTTTTTTTTTTTAATTAAATGCTTCATGAATTTACCTGTCATCTTTGCATGGGGCCTTGCTAATCTTATCTGTATCATTCCGATTTCAGTATATGTGCTACCAAAGAAAGCACATTAGGTACATTTTTATTTTCCAAGTCACTGCAGGCTACAGTGTTGCTCTTCCAACACAAAATACCACTGGCTGTCATTTTTTTTTTTTCTAGCCTTCAGTAGCAATTACCTTACTATCTTCTCAACCTTCATTCACCACTCAGTTTCAAGGCCAATTAAGTATGTTTTAAGCTTTTGTATGATAGCAAATCCCCACCCACTTCAGGTATGAGTTTTGGGATCTATTACCTATTTTTTTTAATATATAAAATCAACTGTAAGTTTAGTGCCACAATATCACAAACCCTGTATTTGCTCATATGTCTGTGAATAAATATCTTAGACTGGGTTCAGTTGGACAGTTCTTCTGTTGGTCTTGCCTAGGGTCTTTCATGCAGCTTCCATTATCTGGCAGCTTGATGAGACTGGGTGGTCTAAGTACATTCATGAACACGTCTGTTGGGTGGTCTTGTCTGTCAGCCTCGAGTACTGAGGCCACCCCCTATAAAGAAGCCAGGGTAGCCTTTTTGAGATGAGCCACCATGAGAAAGATTCAGCTGACAGCCAGGTGACTAGGCTCCCAGCTTACACCATCCATCTTCAGTCAAACTGACAGTGGGCTGGGACCACAAAAGGGACCTTCAGGAAGAGCCACAGAACCATCCAGCTGAGCTCAGCCTGGAATTTTTGACCCAGAGAATGATGCACTAGTAAAATGGTGTTTGTCTTCAGCACTAAGTGTTGGGAGCATTTGTTACACAGCGATAGTTAATGGATATGGGTCCTTAACTAACAAATAGATTACCTCATGGAGATGTGGACATTCCCACTCCTATATTTATAATTAATTGCCATGTAGAATAGAAGCTCACTATGGATTCTGTGAGGCTAAAAGTGATTTGAAGGTAGTAGAAATCCAGTGAGCAAGTGTGGCCAGTTTTAGCTAAAGTGCTTCCTCGGGGAAGCATACTCCTCCTAAACTGCTACACTGTGGGGCTGGATGAGGGCGAACTTGGCTTTCTGAGGGGAGTTCCCTTACAGTAGGGGAAATGACACACAGTGAAATAGACTTACAGTCACTCATTGCTTAATGATGGGCTACATTCTGAGCAATGGGTCACTGGGTGATTTTGTTGTCCTGCAAACATCCTAGAGTGCACTTACACAAACCTCGATGGGCTAGCCTACCACATACATAGGCTAGATGATGTCGTCTTTTGCTCCTGTGCTGCAAAGCTGTACAGCATGTTCCTGTACTGAACACAGTAGGGAATTGTAACACAAATCACTAGGCAATAGACATTTTTCAGCTCCATTATAATCTTGTGGGACCATTGTTTTATACGCCATCCATCATTGGTACAGAAATGTTGCAGGAAAAGCGCTGGCAGAACCCCTTAGACGGTGGAGTGAGGAAGGAAGAGGCTTTATTCAGCTCGCTGTGGAGCAATGGTTGACTCGTGCCCAAAAAAAAAGTCGAGCTCCTCAAAAAGCAGTTTCTTTCCCTTTTTAAAGACATACAACCCAAGGGGGAGCAGAGGTAAAACTGTTATCGCCCATTGGCTAGACGTCTGACCTTACTGTCTCTGGCTTTCACTGATTTGCTAATTTACATGTGGCGCACGGGAGGGGAAGAGTAACAGAAGTTGAACGAAGGCAGTAAATCACTTAGTGACAGAGGCGTCTCTAAGTGGGGTGGTTTGGTTGGTGTAGTAGGGGAGTACGTGACTCAGGGAAGGTCCTTGGGCAGTAACAAAGGCATTTTCAAGGCTGGCAGACAACATAGGCACCAGTTACGGGGGTAGGGGGGTGTCATTTTCTCAATTTTTGAGCCCCGCTGTGGTCAGGCCGGTGGCTCAGTGTCTCGCCTGACTGCTGACTTCAACTTTGTGCTATTTTATCTCCCCTCCCGCCTGTTCTATCAGAAGACAGGCAAGGGAGACAGATGGTCTCCTCTCTCATTTCCCCTTTGAGAACCTCACTAATATTTGCCTTTTTAGTGGGCGTTCTTACTTTTATTCTTACTGTCAGGGTCTTCTTGTGAGACCAATGGGTAGTGATTTATGTAATAAACCTGTGCCGAGATTTTCTCCTGGACCAGGGTGGCAATAGAGCCTTTTACCATTTGAAGAAGCAAGGGCATTACACTTTAGAGCAATAAGCATGCTCCTATGACCAGCAGTACATTGTTCTGTGCTGGTACATGACCCTATCTGTTTTAGACAGGATTTCTTTGTTTGTAACTGTGTTACCGGGAAGGGGGTCCCGATTCAGACCCCAAGAGAGGGTTCTTGGATCTCATGCAGGAAAGAATTGGAGCTGAATCCATTGAGTAAAGTGAAAGCAAGTTTATTACAAAAGTAAAGCAATAAAAGAATGGCTACTCTACAGCAGAGCAGCCCCAAGGGCTACTGGTTGCTGACTTTTATGGTTATTTCTTGATTTTATGCTGAACAAGGGGTGGATTATTCACAAGTTTTCTGGGAAAGGGATGGGCAATTCTGGGAACTCAGGATTCCTTCCCTTTTAGACCATGTAGGGTAACTTCCTGACATTGTCGTGGCCTCTGTAAACTGTCATGTCGCTGGTGAGAGTGCCTTTCAGCAGGTTAATGTATTACAATGAGCGTATAATGAGCAGTGAGGACAACAAGAGGTCACTCTTGTCACCATCTCTGTTTTGGTGAGTTTTAGCTTGCTTCTTTACTGCGTGCTGTTTTATTAGCAAGGTCTTTATGACTTGTATCTTGTTCTGGCCTCTTATCTCATCCTGTGATTTAGAATTGCCTCACCTTCTGGGAATGTAGCCCAGTAGGTCTCAGCCTGATTTTACCCAGCCCCTATTCAAGATGGAGTTGCTCTGGTTCAAGTGCCTCTGACCACTTGAATTTGATACAATCAAATGCCTTTGCTACATAATCTATGCTGGTTTCTCAGATATTACAGTCTCACTGGATTTTCAAACAAAGCACTAACCATGTGCATAGTCAAGACTTGTGTGAAGAATGAAGGCATTACGTTATGTGTTTGCATACCACATTTTGACTTTTGTTAGAAAGGGCCAATATGAACTATAATTGATATTTTTAAACATTTTTCTTTGGGAGTAGTTGATTTTCTTTCACTAATCTTTTAGCTTGCATCCTTCATTCTCCTAGAATTTAAAAGCTTACATAATCTAAGGAAGATTCAGTCTGTCTGTTTTTGATTTATTTTATATTAACCCACTGAATATTTTTTATATATACAAGAAGTATTCTGAGACTACTTAATACACTATTTTGATCTTTCTTCTTTTAAAGTATGAAGCTATATATTTTTTTTCCTAAGTGTAGGAATCTGGAAGAGATTTAAATGATGATCAAAACAGCAAACTCATGAATTTCGAATGGTTTCTCAACTTGGAAAAAAGAACTCTCTGAACCTTCTTTCCTTTAGAAGAAAATCACATTTTGACTCCCTGGCCTTGCACGAATGCTTATTTTTTTTCTTTAATTTTATATGATGCTTTGCTTTTTCTTTCAATTATATTTAACCTCGTTGAAACATTTCAAAAATATACAAATAATCTCAAGGATCATTTTAAACTTTCTTTCACCCTGGTACAGGGAAATACTTAAAAAATATGATTTAAATTGGGTGATGATTTTCCAGAAAAATTTCATCGCAATCAGAAGGAAGGAATTGAGCAGATTGAGGAAATGAAAATTAAGTTTACAGTTCTTTCTGTATAAGTCAATAAAAAATTAGCAAATAGTAGTAAAAATTCTCCCAAAGCTCCCCACCTCCATTAAATGCATATGTGTGTGTGTGTGGAAGAAGCATTATAATGAAACACTTAACTTCCTTTGCCCTGAAATAAAACCAGATGCCTTGGGAGGGGCGTTGAGGCAGACTGGCGGAGGAACTTCTATTGTATTAGTTTTCTGGAGCTGGAAATAAAGAAAAACCCCTACTCCTGACTTATTGGATCTTAGGAGTTAAAAATCATCACTTTCATTTATCATTCCTTCATTGGCACCTGTAGAGGGAACTAAGTCGTCTATTCATTTACTCAAACATTTATTCGGTGTTACCATTTACCAGCATCGCACCAGGTATGGAGGAAAACCAGAGAGGAAGACCCCTGCCCCTCCGGGTGTTCGCGATGTGACTTGTGGGAGAGTGGACAAGTAAACGACAATCATGGACGTGGTGTGTGATGGGACCCATGGTGCAGGGGACAGGGAGGGGCCTCAGGGAAGCTGGGCTGGCCAGTAGGGAGACAGGGAGGGAAGCTGTTCCCGGAAACACCCGCTAGGAGTGATTAGATTTGAAGGGTGGGTAAGAGGTGGATCAGGTCAGTCAGTGAATGTCCTTGTTTACCATGCACCCGTTTTCCAAAAAAAGTGTTTCATTTTAAATATTTGTACATTTTACAAATCTCTATCTATGAAACTTTCTCTGTGTATATCAACATACATATAACATATGATAATAAAGAGATGAGAATAAATAGAAGAGATGGATAAAAATATGTTATAATAGATGACAGAGAGCTTAAATAGATTAAACAGTCAGATAGATAATGACAGATGATACATAGAGTTAATTGGTAGATGGATAGATAGATACATAGATAAATATATAAATAATGATAGATGATAGATTCTGTAGACGGATGGGTGGATGGATAGATAGATACACGATGGACACATAGGTAATGCTAGATGATTAGCTTCAATACATGGGTAGATGGATAGATAGGTGTATGATAGATAAGGGTAGATGATAGATTCAATAGATGGGTGGATAGATGATAAATAGCTAGCTAGCTAGATAGGTGCATTAAATAGATGAATGATGGATGAATAAATGGATGGATGAATGGATGGTTATAGAAAGATGATAGACAGATGAATAGATAGCTACACAGATTATTTTAACAGCTTTCAAAAATTTCAGCAAACATGTAGCTGAGCATTTTTATTTTTCATAAGGTTTATATGATAATTCATATTTTTCTGGATGGTTTAAACAGCTTTTGAAGATTTCGAGCAAATATTCATTGACTTATAATTTTGTTTTTCGAGTAGCTTTCTGAGAATGTCTAATTTATCTGCTTTTCCATAGTCAATACAGCACTATTCACAAAAGCCAAAATAGGGAGTCAAGCGAAGTCTCCATCAGTGGGTGAATGGATAAAGAAAATGTGATTTGTATACATAATGGAATACTATTAAGTCTTAAAGAAGGAATTGTTATCATTTGCAACATGAATGAACCTGGAGGACATTATGTTAAGTGAAATAAGCCAGGCACATAATGACACATACTGCATGATCTCATGTGTGGAATCTTTATATTCTTTAGTTGAGGCTTCTCAATGTGGGTGCTGTTGACACTGGGGCTGGAGGGCTATCTGTGGTGGGGCTGCCCTGTGCACTTGTAGGGTGTTGAGCAGCATCCCTGGGCTCCATGCACCGGACGCCGGCAGCGTCCACTCTCCATTCATCGTAACGTGAAATGTCTCCAGACATTGCAAATGGCTCCTGATGGTTTCAAAGTCAAAGAGGGTGCAGTACCCAAGCCTTAACACACGTTTCAAAATGACTTAGAAAGAAAGTCAGAAGAAAGAAATTCTACATCTATGGGGACCAGATGCCCACTTAGGAGCCCTTAGTGAGAGAAAAAGACGTATCTTAGCTGGGCTCAGTGGCTTACTCTTGTAATTTCAGCAGGTTGGGAGGCTGAGGTGGGTGGATCACTTGAGTTCAGGAGTTCTAGATCAGTCTGGGCAACATAGCAAAACCTCTACAAAAAATACAAAAATTAGCCAGGCATAGTGGCATGTGCCTGTGGTCCCAGCTACTTGGAAGGCTGAGGCAGGAGGATTGCTTGAGCTCAGAAGTTTGAGACCAGCCTGGGCAACTCAGTGAGACTCTATGTCTACAAAAAATGAAAATAATTAGCCAGAAATGGTGGTGGTATGTGCCTGTAGTGCTAGCTCCTCAGGAGGCTGAGGCAGGAGGATTGCTTGAGGCTGAGAAGTCGAGGCTGCAGTGAGCCATGACTGCACCTCTGCACTCCAGCCTGAGTGAGACCATGTCTTAAAAAAGAAAAAAATGAAGTATCTTCATCCATGCACAGACCTCACTGTGCTCATCGCATTTATCAGTGCCTCGTCAACATGGCAAAACCCCATGTCTACTAAAAATACAAAAATTAGCCAGGTGTGGTGGTGTGTTCCTGTAGTCCCGGCTACTTGGGAGGCTGAGGCAGGAGAATCACTTGAACCTGAGGCAGAGGTTGCAGTGAGCTGAGATCGTGTCACTGCACTCCAGCCTGGGTGACAGAGCCAGACTGTGTCTCAACAACAACAACAACAACAACCACCCCTGCTGCCTAAACACACACACACACACAGAATAAGTGCAGATACACGCACACACACACACACACAAAATAAGTGCAGATATGCACACACATGCACACACACAAAATAAGTGCAGATACGCATACACACACACACAAAATAAGTGCAGATATGCACACACATGCACACACGCAATGAGTGCAGATACGCACACACACATGCACACGCACAAAATAAGTGCAGATACGCATACACACACACAAAATAAGTGCAGATACACACACACACACACACATCCATCTAAAACATGTGGTAATTAAGTTGTTTGGGGCAAAATGACGTTGTTTATGAAACACTTGTTACCCATTTATCTGAGAAAACCTATTTTGACTTAGAAATCCTCTTTGAAAAAAATTTCCAGCCTTATTGAGGTATCATTGCAAAATTAAAATTCTGTAATGTCATGCACCATGATGTTGTTTTGACATAGGTGTGCATTGTGGGAAAAGGACTGCGACCAACACATCCACCGCCCTACAGTTACCTTTTTTTTTCTTTTGAGATGATGTTTCGCTCTGTCGCTCAGCCTGGAGTGGAGTTGTGTGATCTCACTCACTGCAACCTCTACTTTCTGGGTTCAAGCGATTCTCCTGCCTCAGCCTCCTGAGTAGTTGGGATTACAGGTGCCTGCCATCATGCCCAGCTAATTTTTTGTGTTTTTAGTAGAGATGGGTTTCATCATGTTGGTCAGGCTGGTCTCAAGCTCTTGACCTCAGGTGATCTGCCTATCGTGGCCTCCCAAAGTGCTGAGATTCCATGTGTGAGCCACTGCTCCCAGCCTACCTAGTTTTTATTTCTTTCTGTGTGATGAGAACATTTAAGATCTACTCTTGTGCAAATTTCAGATATGCATGACGATATTGTTGACTATGGCCACCGTGCTGTGTTCGGTGTCCGGAGCCAATTCATCTTATAGCTGCAAGTTTGTGCCTTTTGACCAACATCTTCCCATTTTCCGTAGTCCCCAGCTGTTGGGAATCATCATTCTGTTCCCTGTTCTCTGGTTATCCACATGCAAAATAATAAAATTGGGCTTCTGCCTTACTTCATACAAAAAAGTCAACTCGAAATGAACGTAAGGCTTAAAGGTAAAACCTGAAACCCATAAAAATCCTAGAAGAAAACATAGAGGATAAGCTCTTTGACATTGACCTCGGCAAGCATTTTTTGAATATCATGCCAACAGCATGGGCAATAAAAGCAAAAACAAATAAGCAGAGCTACATCAAACTAAAAAGCTTCTGCACAGCCCGGGAAAGAATCAACAAAATGAAAAGGTAGCCTGAGGATTGGGAGAAAATATTTGCAAACCACATTATCAGATAAAGGGTTAATATCTAAAACATGTAGGGAATTTGTACAACTCAATAGGCAAAAACAAACAAATGAAACCCCAAGTAACCGATTAAAAAATGGGCAAAAGACCTAAATATTTTACCAAAGAAAACATAAAAATGGCCAGCAGATGTACAAAAATGTGCCTAACATCACTAATTGTCACTGAAATGCAAATCAAAACTACTACTGGGGCCAGGCAAGGTGGCTCACGCCCGTAGTCCCAGAACTTTGGGAGGCTGAGATGGGTGGATCACCTGAGGTTAGGAGTTCGAGACCAGATTGGCCAACATGATAAAACCCCATCTCTACAAAAAATACAAAAATTAGCCGGCATGATAGCGTCTGCCTGTAGTTCCAGCTACTCGGGAGGCTGAGGCAGGAGAATCGCTTGAACCCAGGAGGCAGAGGGTGCAGTGAGCCGAGACCGTGTCACTGCACTCCATCTAGCCTGAGAGACAGAGCAACACTCCATCTCAAAAAAACAAAACAAACAAGCAAATAAACAAAAAAACCACCATGAGATGGTGTTAGGATCCTAACCACCTACTCAGATGGCTAGATCAGACAGTGAAGAGAAATTCTCTTACATGTGAGAAGGAAAAAGCAGTCTGTGTTTGTTCTTGCAGATGGAGTGAAGTGTGTCCTCAACAAATGGGATGGTGTTTGTTTTCTTGTTTCTGCAGGAATGTGCTCGTGCTAACATCAAGTTATACAAGGGGAAAAAGTAAATGTACCCATTATCATCACCACTGATGGATCAAAGTTAGGACTGAAATACTTCACACCTGCTTCACTACACACGACAAACAACTACGGAACACTGGGGAACTGGACTTCTATCATGCTTCTTTTTTATACAATCAAGACACCTGCTTAGCCTGTTTTCCCTGTGAGGTAGTTTTTTTTATAGAGGATAAAAAGTAGCAGATATATAGGATAAAAAAGTCTGAAGATGTGATGCGTAGCTTGAGGACTGTAGTGAATAATAGTGTGTTGTATTCACAATTTGCAATTGCAAAAATATGAAACCTGAAACCAGCCCAAATGTCCATCAGTCAACGAAGTGAATAAAGAAACTCCGGGGTGTGTGTGTGTATATATGTATATATGACGGAATACTACTCAGCCATAAAAAGGAATGAATTAATGGCATTTTCAGCAGCCTGGATGGGATTGGATACTGTCATTCTAAGTGTAGTCACTCAAGAGTGGAAAATCAAACATCGTATGTTCCCACTCATAAGTGGGAGCTAAGCTATGAGGATGCGAAGGCAGAAGAATGACACAATGGACTTTGAGGACTCAGGGAAAGGGTGAGAAGGGGGTGAAGGATAAAAGGCCACAAACTGGGTGCAGTGTACACTGCTCAGGTGATGGATGCACCAGAATCTCACAAATCACCACTGAAGAACTTCCTCATGTAACCAAATACAACCTGTTCTTCCAAAACCTATGAAAATAAAAAATAAAACATTTTAAAAAAGCAAAATGAAATAGTGTGTTATATTCAAGATTTTTGCTAAATAAGTAGATCATAGCTGCTCTTGCTACAGAGGAGAAAAAATATTTGTAAGTATGTGAGATGATAGACATGTTAATTTGTTTCACTCTAGTAACCCTTTTACGGTATATGTATCTCATACAGTCATGCTGTACACAAGAAAACCTATTTAAAAAGTTATAGGGCTGGGCATGGTGGCTCATCCCTATAATCCCAGCACTTTTGGGAGGACGAGGTACATCACTTGACCTCAGGAGTTGCAGACCAGCCTTGGAATCATAGCAAGACCCTATCTCTACAGAAAATAATAATAAGAAAAAAATTAGCCAGGTGTGGTTCCAGCTACTCCCAAGCCCAGAAGTTTGATGCTGCAGTGAGCTGTGATCGCGCTACTGCACTCCAGCCTTGGTGACAGAGGGAGACCCTGTCTCAAAAATACACAAAACAAAATTAAAATTACAAGTTAGACAACTAAATGACCTTTTGCTTTTGCTCTTGGCTGGCCACTCACTTAAAATGCAGCACTTGAAGAAATAGATACACATTTCTGGACCCTGTTTTTGGAAAGGTTCATTTTCATCAAAACTTGGTTAATTTTATTCAAAGTAAAACAATGAAATCAAAGAGATAAGAGAGTTTAAAAGATGCTTATTTGTTCATTGCTGTTTTACAAAAACGTATTGAATTATAATATGATTGCAATTCAAGACACCTGCCTTGAAATCTTTACAGAAACTCCTTGTTGTTGTCGATGTTGTTGTTTTAGCTTCTCTCAGTATGTCCTAATAAACCATTTGTCCATCAAATAATCACAGGCGAGGAGATGTGTGTATTTTTCTGTTTCCCGAACTTCAAAATACTGCCCCAAAATGATGACTGTTTGGCAAGCCTCACTTCCAACATTCCATTTCCCGGCATTATGTAACACAAAATCAGGTTTCATAGGGTTTTCTTAGATCTGTTTCCCTCTGTTTCATAAGATTTCAAGAATCCTATATTGATTATGTGGTTTGTGGAAAAAAAAATGCACAGAGTAGATGGGTGTGTGTAACCTAAACATGTAGGGCTGTCCGCACAACTTCTCAAACCTACAGAGATGCTTTGGGGAAGTAGGCGGAATGTCCTATTATTGGGAATTTTATAAGATGAGAGCCTCCCAGTTTCTTTTAATTGCATGGAGTGGGTGAATACATCAGGAAAGGAATGAAGGAAGAAAACATGAAAACGAGCCCAGATTGAAGGCAGTCAAACAAAGCATGTGGTGACAACAGATCGTTCGAGGTCAGCGGGCACCCAACCAGGAGGCTGCTACGTTTTTCTGATAAAACACACCTAGAAGATAATGGCTTCCAGCTCTATCCATGTCCCTGCAAAGGACATGCTCTTCTTCTTTTTGATGGCTTCATAGTATTCCACGGTGTCTATGTGCCACATTTTCTTTATCTGGTCTATCATCGATGAGCATTTGGGTTGATTCTATGTCTTTGCTATAGTGGATAGTGCTGCAATGAACATACATGTACGTGTATCTTTCTAATAGAATGATTTATATTCCTTTGGGAGATATATATATATATCTGTCTTCACAAACAACAACAACAAAAAAGCCAGGTGTGGTGGCAGGCGCCTGTAATCCCAGCTACTTGGGATGCTGAGGCAAGATAATCTTTTGAACCTGAAGCGGGGGGGGCGGGTTGCAG